>NC_056749.1:438964183-439154183 GCF_019279795.1 Protopterus annectens | reverse complement strand
TTAATGTAAGCAAGCTTTACTACGCCTGTTAGTCTGACAGTTTTGGAATCAAGTAAGAAAAGATTGGGTAAAGTGGCTAAGGTCATTTTTAGAAATCAGTAGTAGAATTGAGTAAATTGTGGTCAGCAATATTGAAGCTTCTGCAAAAATAATGAATATGGTTCCAGTTTTGTCCATGCTTCTTTTGAGATAGATAGATAGACAGACAGATATAGACAGATAAATATAGACAAATATATATATATTCTACAACCTCATATAGAACAGCTGTAGCACTACAGAAGAAGCAAAAAACATATCGTGTATGTATTACTAAGTATTCTAAACTGGACATAGGTAAAAAGCTGTTTATAAATTATTTTTTTAAGGATTTTGCCTGGAACAGGAATCCTAACAGTGAGCCACTAGTGTTCTGAAGCATCGTGGTTATTTATTTGGGTTTATATCAATTTATCAAAAAACCTAAACATCATATACATTTTTGTCGACCCTATCCATTGAAGTCTTAATCCATCAAACGTTGTTTAAGTGAAATTTTTCCCGGGGGAAAAAATGCTTGGCCAGTCAAGTAAGCATCACAAAAATCACAAATTTTAAAACCCACCCATGTGGGGGGGGGGGGGCGTGCACTCCACAAACTAAATATACCAACTCTGAGATCGCACTACAGTGAGGAAAAGGGCACATTCCCGATGATGGCCCACTGTTAGTTTTCCCTGGAAAAAAATTAATTTAAATGATTGTTCGATGGATCAAGAGTTCAGTGGATAGGATTTTACAAAAAGTTATTTATTTAAGTTTTTTGATAAAGTGATATAGACCCCATTTATTTGGGGTGCGAATCGATTAAGGCAATTTTTTAGCCAATGGGTATAATACCATATTATATTGTAAGACTGTAAATGAATGTTGATGCATTGGTAATATACGGTGCCACTTTCTTTTTGAATTTTAACATGAAGAAATGTTTGTGAGCAATTTATATACTGAATTCACACTGAAGTAGTTAAGTTAAAAGGTCTAAAGTAGTGTGTTGAGGATGAAAAGAATCATGTTAAGACAGAAAAAAGCATGGGTAATGCTGGAAATAGAGATGATTTTTATGATAACAAGCATTCTTTTTTGTTTAGGTCACCCATTATTAAAGTTTGATCAAGTAGAGATAGAGTGTCATTGTTGCCTGAACCAAGATTGCTTTTGAGATGTTTCCAGAACAGCTTAGGGTTCTTGGTGCATTGCATTTGCTTTTCTTAAAGATAAACTGAATGCCTGTCTTCAGTAGGATATGAGTTCAGTTTCATAAGTATGTAATGGTTATAGTGATACACTGATTGAGAATCCTTCTCCTGATGCTATAGTTTCTCTGTATCTTCTTTTTTTTTTTCAGTTCTGGAGTAATCCAAAGGCAGTTATTTCCTCTATGGCAGTATATTCGGATAGGAAACATTTGATACTGTATTGGAAAAAGAGCTGTGGTTATAATAGTGAGAACAATTTCAGAGTGTTTAGATATTTGATAAAGGGAATAGAAAGCAATAATTTTAAGCTGATTAAGTAAGTGAGGTTCTTTTTTAATGTAGAAGGAATGGTCAAGAGATGGTATGGGTGGAGTTTTTGTTTTTTTTAAGGACCAAGAAGTTGCAGTGGGATAATGATTACTTAAAGAGTTTACACAATATATAAAGCTTTACAGCTGTGGCCAGTATGAACAGCTGCAGTATCAAGTGGAATGTTGTTACAGGTAAGCTTGGCTGGGTTGAAGAGTTTGACTTTGAAAGGTTACTTGTTGTATTAGTTTTGTTTTTTGTAAAACTACTCAGTTAATATTCATGTCACATAGGATCAGTCACTTATTTTATTTACTCACCATTATCACTGTTATTATTTTAATTAAGAACATTTAGTTGTAAGCATTAAACTCTTACATAAATAAATATTATTTTGTCCAATTTTGCATATCTATACAATAGAGAGGGAGAGATATTTTGATTTGTAGGGAGAGGCTGATACACGCAGGCAATGAATAGTTTAGTGCTGTTGTCTAAGATAAGTCTGTTTACTTTTGTGGCTTAAATTATTGATGCTTCACAAGTTGTGTGTCATTTTGGGGAATCTTACATTTTTCCAGAAGTGAAACTGGAAGTGTGTCTCAAGTTTTAGCTAAGTTTCTTATATTCCAAGAATGTCAAGAAGGTATTGCACAAGGAAGGTGCTGAAAGGTCATATTTGTTGTTATTTGGATAGCCAATTATGACAGACTTTTGGTTGGATTTTGCAGATTGTGGATAGTGTTGTTGGCTGAATCTGGGTTTAGTTCAATGTCTGATGCTTAGTATACCATTAATGCTTTTGTAACTGTTTATTTTTAACCTCTACCCTTCCATTGTCAGCCTCCCCACTTCTGCATGATCTACCATTGCAAAATATTCAGACACACGTTCTGTTAAATGGTTAATGGTGGCAAACTGGACACCAGTCAGTGACAGTATTTTTTGTTTGGAGAAATGGATGTGTTAAAAACAGATTTCTCTTTCTCGTATAATCAGTTTATTGATGACACATCTGAATAAGTAAAAGTTTAACTGGCAAGCATACCTCTCAACTGTCGAGATTTTCACAGAATGTCCAGACTTTTTTCTCATATTTTTGGTCTGCTCCTGGTAACATTTGTGATTTTCTGGTAAATCATTTGGGATTGATGTGACTAAATAATGTTATACATTTGAGTTTTTGACTTCATATCATTCAGAATATGCATGCTAATGTAAAACCTTTTTATGTTAACAACTAAATTTAAAAGAGCAACAATTAAAACATGTCCCTGATTTTGGACCTTTGTCCCCCCATTATTTTTGACTTTGTCTAGATTTATTGCACTAAGAGGTTGAGAAGTATGCTGGCAGCAAAAGACATTTTAAAAATGACAAAAATGGCAGATTGAGTACTTTGGGTACTGTATCCACACACAATTTGAAAAAAAGAAACCATCCTCCATTATGGTGTTGCTAGCACTGATGTCCCCTATTTCATAGGAAACCATAAAAATAAAGTCAAAAACTGATGTTTTAGAGAAAGTTGGAGAAAGAGGAATCATGAGAACATTTTTGTAGTATGTTGTCAGAATCCACTACAGATTATTAAAAGACTGTCAAAGATTCACTGATTCCATTTTGCTGAAATGTGTTTGAAAAACCTCTGAGCAGGATGACAACCTTGACATGACCTCTTGGGAGGGGAGAAGACAGAGACCCCTTATATGCATTACCAAGTCATTTCCAGGAGTACAGCATTTTGCTGAAAGGAAATTTAAATAAAATAAATTTAGTGAATGATGTCCTTTTTGAATCATGCCTTGCTCATCTCTCAGGCCCCATACTTTTACACAAAGTAGGTTTAGACTATGTTTGTATAAACAGAATATTATCATACGGAAATAAAGACTAATACAAAGAAAGTACAGTTGTGTACCTACCATAAATGTAGATGTTCGAGTGTATTCACTGTTGCAGTCATTACTTATGGGTTATCCTGCTGGCAGGCTACCCTCAGTTGGCCAGAATTCCAAAGTCTAGGTCTGGCGTTGGTTGCTGTCGCCTCTTCCCTGACGTCAATGAACCAGGGGTATAAAAGATGCAGCTGACGCCATTTTCTTCAGTTTTTCTTGCCCCAGATGTCAGGTGCACCAAATTGGTAGGCTGAAAAAATATGTCAATAAAAATACATGCACAAAAATAACATTCCCTTTATCTACAAGCAAATACACCAAATATGTTGTATAGGATAGAGAAATGCAGAAAAGTCCCAGCAAAGAGAAGGGGGGATGGTGGGTGGGTAACCTGGACTGCAACAGTGAATACACTCGAACATCTACATTTATGGTAGGTACACAACTGTACTATGCTCATCATGTTTCACTGTTGCAGTCATTACTCTTGGGTTGAATCCCAAAGCTGAGGATGGGTGGCTGGGCTAAATAGGATTAGGAGAGGCTATGAGGCCCTGCAGAACTGCAGTGGCAAAGCCTGCTCTGGACTTAAAGAGGTAAGTGGTAGTGCTTTGTGAAAGTGTGCACTGAACTCCAAGTTGCAGCCTCTAAGATTTCTTTGGTTGGTACTCCTCTGAGGAAGGCTGCTGAAGTGGCTGCTGCTCTGGTGGAATGAGGCCTAATGCCCTTAGGCACTGATTTGCCATGTTGAAAATAGCAGAAACTGATGCAGTGGCCTATCCATTTAGAAATAGTCTGTTTTGAGATCCTGCAGCATATGACATTAAAAGTTGCTCAGTTTTTCTGAAAGCTTTAGTTCTGTCCAAGTAGAAACGTAACTGCCTGTGTATGTCCAAAGAATGCAGAATTTTCTCACCCTTGTTCTGTGGATTTGGATAAAAGGTAGGCAAGTGAATGGTTTGGTTGAGGGTCACACTGGACACCACCTTAGGCATGAATGTAGGGTTTATCCTCAGAGAAACCCTGTCTGGATGAAAAATGATAAAAGGTTCCACAGCCATGAGTGCTTGTAACTCCGAGACTCGCCTTGCAGAGGTTATTGCTAGGAGTAGAGCTGTTTTCCAGGATAAACATTTTATATCTGCTGTTGAAGATGGCTCGAAAGGAGGCAGCGTGAGTTTTTCCAAAACATAATTTAGGTCCCAGGCCAGAATTGGTGCTCTCCTTGGAGGCCTAATGTTTTTGGCCCCTCTGAGGTACTGCCTTATTAAAGGATGAGAAAAGATAGGTGGTTTCGTATTGTAATGGGCTGAAATGGCAGAGGCATGAATCTTAATTGATGAGAAAGAAAGGCCTTTGTTCAGCATCTTAGTTAGGTATTGTAAAATCTAAGGTATATTTGGTACACACGTGTCAATGCCTTGCTCCTGGTTCCAAGCACAGAATCTCTTCCATTTTTCTGCATAAGATTTTCTGGTACTGGGCCTCCTGGCCTCCAAGATAACATCCATAACAGCTTTTGAAAGAGGAGTGTTCTGAATGGTTACATTATCCGCCATGCTGCCAGATTTAAGGTCCTGAGTTGGCTGTGCAGGATCTGATTGTTTTGTTGGGTCAGCAAGTGAGAAGTTTGAGGCAATATCCATGCTGGACCTTGAGACAAGCTCTTTAGGACTGGGTACCAGTGCTGGCATGGCCAGTCTGGTGCAATCAGTATCATTTTTGGCTTCTCTTGTCTGACCTTTAGGAGTACCCTGGGAAGGAGAGGCAGTGGAGGAAAGGCATATACTGTTAGATTTTTCCAGCTGAAGGATAGGGCGTCCACTTTCCATGCTTACTTGTGATAAATCCTTGTGCAAAATCTCTGCAATTGGCATTTGTGAGGGGAGGCAAATAGATCTATGTCTGGGCATCCCCATTTCCTTATTATCATGCTGAAGACTTGTAGATCCAGTTTCCATTCGTGGGGATCCATGAGGTTTCTGCTTAGTTCGTCTGCCAGAGTATTTGTTTTTCCTGGCAGGAATTGTGCTTGCAGGTGAATTTGAAAAGCCAATGCTGTGTCCCATAAGGTCATTGCTTGTCTGCAGAGAGGGTAGGAATGTGTACCTCCCTGTTTGTTTATGTACCACATGACCGTAGTATTGTCTGTCTTTATCAGTAGTTGTCCTGGATGAAGCAGGTCCTTGAAGACTGTCAGGGCATTTTGAACAGCTGGCATCTCTTTTTGATTGATGTGAAGATGCATCTGGTTTGCAGGCCATGTGCCCTGTATACATTTTCCTGCCATATGGGCCCCCCAGGTATAATCTGATGCATCCGTTGTCAGTGTCTGTCTGGCTGTGGGTAAACTGAATGACAGACCCTTGTTGTGGTGACAGGCTTCTGCCCACCATCGAAACTCCTGTTGCAGGCAGGGAATGAGTGCAATTACTGTCTCCAGGCTGTGGCAATGCTGAGTCCAAACACTTTTTAGATACCATTGTAGTTTCCTCATATGCAGTCTGGCATATGGAATTAGTAGAATGCAGGATGCCGTGAAACCCAGGGCCTGCAGGATTTTCCTTGCAGATAAGTGGGTTTTTGTTGCCAATTTCTTGAAGTAAGACGCCAGTTGCTTTTGTTTGTCTGCCCTGAGATAAGCCATCTGGGCAGTTGTATTTAAGCTTGCACCCAGGAATATTATCTCTTGGGAGGGCACTAGTTTTGATTTCTTTTCGTTTACTGTGTACCCTAGGCCAATTAGTAATCTTTTTACAAATGCCAGATGCTTTAGAAGAATGTCTTTGTTCTCTGCTTGAATTAGGCAGTCATCCAAGTAGGGATATATTTGAATTCCTCTTTGTCTGCAAAATGCAATTACTGGTGCCAGGCACTTTGTGAAGACCCTGGGCGCAGTAGATAAGCCAAAGGTCAGTGTAGAGAATTGGTAATGCATTGATCCAGCTATGAATCTGAGGTATCTTCTGCAAGATTGTCTGATTGGGACATGCAGGTATGCCTCTTTTAGGTCCAAAGTTAAGAGCCAAGCCTTCTTGCCCAGCATGGGCAGTAGCTGCAGTAGAGTCAACATCTTGAATTTTGGAACTTCCAGAAACGTATTTAGTATAGACAGGTCCAGTATTGGCCTCCAGGTTCTGTCCTTCCTGGGTACTAGGAAAAGTCTGGAGTAAAATCCTTGCCCCTGCTCTTGCTGTGGTACTTGCTGAATGGCCCTCATGTCCACGAGGGCTGTAATTAGTTTTTTCACCTCTGCCCATTGATTGTGTGGCAGGTCTGGCATACCTTTTGACCTTGGCAGAGTGTGAAAATGGAACCTGTAGCCTTGGGACACTATGTTCAGGACCCATTTGTCTTATTTGCCAATTTGATGAAAAAGTGCTAGTTTTCCCCCTAAGGGGGCTGCCAAAAGAAAAGTGCTTGGATCTGGCAGAGGAATGTCATTGGGACTGTTTCCTGTAAGGTTGTGATTTGTCTTCTCTGCTTTTGGAGGTAGGAGCACCCCATTGTTTAGGCCTGTATGAGCCTTGGGACTGAGATCTACCTCTGGGATGCCTGTATCTGCCTCTTTGTGGTCTGTCTGACACTGGAAATGACCAATTTTTTAGAAGGCCAGTTCCTGCTAAACCTGGGTGGTTGTACCTGTAAGAAATCCTTGACTGTCTGCATGGATTTTGCTTTATCCTCCATTTTTTTCAAAACCTCTTCTGCTTTAGTACCAAACAAAGTATCATGCTGCAATGGTGCATTTAATAATTTTGCTTTAATAAGATTGGGCAGATTCTGTTCCTTTAACCAAGCATGCCTTCTAATAACAGAACTTGTGACAGCGGCCCTGCACGAGGCCTCCAGTGAATCATAACCACATTGCAAAGTATGCTTTCCCACCTGTTCAGCTGCATGCAATAAATCCTGCAATTCCTTGTTCTCTGAACATTCAGTATTTGTCAACAATTTCTGTTTAAGCAGTGACATTAAATATTGCTGATATTTAAGCACATGAAACTGACAATTTAAAGCCCTTACAGCCAAGGTAGCAGAAGTGTATACTTTTTTCCCCCATCTGTCTAGAGCCCTAGAATCCCTATCAGAGGGGACAGGGTTTTTTGCAGTGGAGGCTTTAACCCCTTTGGGACCCTGAGAAATAGTTTCTGGATCAGCAACAGGGTTTTTATATAGGAACTTATGAGAATCCGGAACCCTGTAGTATCTGACTGGCTTATCAGGTGCAGGGGGTAAAGAGTCGGGGACAGGCCGGACTCTAAAAATATATCATCTACAATGTCTAAAACAGGTGGAATAGCAAGGGGTCTGTGCTGAGGAAGTAGCAGAAAGTCTCTGAGCCTTTTCTTATATTCAGAATAATCTTGGCTCTCCCAGTGGAAATGCTCCCTCATGGTATGCAGGGTTTCCCCAAAAGAATAATCCTCAGGAGGAGAGACTGAAGGAATGGATTCTTCAGCATCAGAATCCTCATAGGGAAGCATGGAATAATCCTGTTCAGAAGAGGAATCAGAGGATATAGAAACCCGATCAGAAGAATAATACTCTGTCTCTTGCCTAGGCCTCTTATTAGGTGGGGGATGGGAGCCCCTGATCAAAGTGATTAGGTCTTCGGCCATTTTGAGCATCTGTTTTTTAGGCATGGTAGACTGAGTAGGAGAATGCTGTACTTGTTTCTTTGTCTTTAGAGCTGCTTTAGTCTTTGTCTTTGAAGCTGAAGATGGCTTAATATATAGTTGTGTAGGTCTGAAGACACCCTCAGAAGCCGATGCCTGCTCAGCGGCTCCAGACCCATCTGAGGGAATGATTTCTGAGTGTCCAATACCTTGAGTATCCAGAGGCCCAGTTGGCTCCACGTGGGAGTCGGAAGCGGCCTGTGGCTCTGAGGTAGCGGGCGCCAGGTGCTGCGAAAGTGCCTCACTGAGAACCGGCGACTGGCCTAGCAGAGGCCTCATCGTCGGTTTTGGACCTCGGATGCCTATCCTTTTCCTTGTCCTTGCGTTTTTTGTAAACTCCGGTTGTCGGCTGGTCTGACGGCATTATATAATTAAATCTTTGGCCAAAGCAATGAAATGCAAAATCAAACTGACGCTTAATAGTGCATTGGTTAAATCTAGCACAAAACCGACAGCTAGCAACGTTGTGATTAGGGCCTAGGCTAGGGATACAGTAAGAATGAAAATCCTTATGAGGTATTTGCTTCCCACAAGAAATACACTTGTTAGCTTTTTCTGACTTCGGTCTGGAGCAAGAAAAAAGTTTCCCCAACAGGGTACTTAGTTTTAATGAAGACTTTGGTTCTGAAATTTGGATTTGAAAATCTCAGGAGTCGGCCGACCGGCATTTGCAAACTGCTTTTGCTTCGGGCACCGCGCAGCAAGAAAGACTGAAGAAAATGGCATCGGCTGCATCTTTTATACCCCTGGCGCACTGACGTCAGGTAAGAGGCGACGTAATGAAATGCAAAATCAAACCGATGCTTAATAGTGCGTTGGTTAAATCTAGCACAAAACCGACAGCTAGCAACGTTGTGATCAGGGCCTAGGCAAGGGATATAGTAAGAGTGAAAATCCTTATGAGGTATTTGCTTCCCACAAGAAATACCATTGTTAACTTTTTCTGACATCGGTCTGGAGCAAGAAAAAAGTTTCCCCAACAGGGTACTTAGCTTTAATGAAGACTTCGGTTCTGAAATTCGGATTTGAAAATCTCAGGAGTCGGCCGACCGGCACTTGCGAACTGCTTTTGCTTCAGGCACCGCGTGGCAAGAAGACTGAAGAAAATGGCATCGGCTGCATCTTTTATACCCGTGGCGCACTGATGTCAGGGAAGAGGCGACATAATGAAATGCAAAATCAAACCGACGCTTAATAGTCCGTTGGTTAAATCTAGTACAAAACCGACAGCTAGCAACATTGTGATCAGGGCCTAGGCAAGGGATACAGTAAGAGTGAAAATCCTTATGAGGTATTTGCTTCCCACAAGAAATACAATTGTTAACTTTTTCTGACATCAGTCTGGAGCAAGAAAAAAGTTTCCCCAACGGGGTACTTAACTTTAACGAAGACTTCGGTTCTGAAATTCGGATTTGAAAATCACAGGAGTCGGCCGACCGGCACTTGCGAACTGCTTTTGCTTCGGGCACCGCGCAGCAAGAAAGACTGAAGAGAATGGCATCGGCTGCATCTTTTATACCCCTGGCGCACTGACGTCAGGGAAGAGACGACAGCAACTGACGCCGGACCTAGACTTTGGAATTCTGGCCGACTGAGAGTAGCCTGCCAGCAGGATAACCCAAGAGTAATGACTGCAACAGTGAAACACGATGAACATCTACGTGGAATCTGAGAGAACCACAGCTGGAAGACACTGCTGAATATCTTAATAAGAGCACGTGATACAAACATACATATATGCATGTATACATATTTTTAAGTCATGAGATGCTTCCTAAAGGAAAGAAATATTAATTGTTGATATATGGGATAAGAATGGTCTTACTAATGAAGAATCACTGTAATTATATCAACAATCTTTGTAAAATGTATCATACTCTTTAATGAATAAAGCCAGTGGAAAATAAAAGGTAAATGGAAAGTTGATTTAATTTTACAAGTCTTTATTATCAATTAAACGGGAACACGCCACTTCTTAATGCTGCATTTTACATTCAACACTGATAAATAAAAGATATGCTTCAGTCTGCTATATCACTGATTTTAAAGTTTGCCTGAGTGGGTATTACATAGCTATGAACCTGTTGGACCGAAAGTGATTGTAGTATTACTTATCTGCTTGTCTTTATCAAACAAAATGAAAATTAAGAAAGAACTCATGTAACACTTAAAACCTTATTCCTAAACTGTTTGTTTGTTTGTATGTATGTATTTATTTAATTTATTTTGCTGACAGGTAAAGTCCAACGGGATGAAAGACCCCTGTCAGCAGAAGCCAGGAGAGAAAAGTTCTACAAAACACAGAGAGAAAGTAACATACATACCTGCATAGTGTAGTAAATCTTCAATTAATGTACCTTTGAATGTTCTTAATTAACACTCTACAGAAATAATTAAAGACAATAAAAGTCTTTACAGTTTTTTAGCTACCAACCAAGGAGCAATTACTTATATCCTTTGCAGTCACAAAAATTAAGGATGTTTAACTTGGGAGGGGACTGTGCTGTGCTTGTAGCACTAGTCTGTATTAGAGTTACATATATGTTTATGTGGAAATCAGTGGCTGTCCTGTACTAAAAGTCTATCTGGAGACAACAAAACATTCCTCATGGGTCTGTTGTCAGGTGCCAGAACATTAAAACAAAGTGTAAACACTTCAGTCAAAAAATTACCAGCTCCTGTCACTGATGTTAAATACATAATTTCACTGCATTTCCTCCAACATTACATTGATTCTATAAACCCACAACCTTGCAGTTTCTGCATTCTTTTTATATATTTTAACAACCCTCTGCTAAACAGCTTACATTAACTCTGAACTTTCTTTCACTTCTTCCTCTGGAGTAGGTTACCCTTACTAAACTGCCATCCTTTAATTATTCTGATTAAAATTCTCTCATGCAATATGACTGTGACTTTTATATATACACAATCTTAGGTCAGCTTTGTGTTCAGTAAACCAGAGAGTTCAGCATTTTCTATCATTTTAAACAAGAAAACTTTACTAATGAGTCTGTATGCCCAGATGTACTGTAACTTGAAATTATACAAAATATGGGCTACATTTTCTGACACTGGATTTAGCCTGTCCATGGTTTCAAGTGAGTTGTAGCCTATCCCAATAGTCAGTGGCTGTAAGGCACAAAGTTCTGGATGATGGGGTCTGTATTAGATATTCGAACGCTTAAAAGTTCGAATCACTAAAGAAGGAACTTTAGTAATTGAACACTTAAAAGTTTGAATATCTATAAAAAGAATATTTTAAAAAAAAAGGAAAGGGTTTAAGCAGGGGGGCAAGCCCCACTGCACCTCCCACACCCCCCTCTACTTAAATATAACAACTCCGAGATCACACTTCAGTGTGCTACAGTATGGAAAATGTCCCATTTCCTACACTTTAGCGCAATCTTGGAGTTGGTATATTTAAGTTGCAGGGGGGTGGGGAGTGGCCCCCCCTGCTTACACCCTTTAGTTTCTCTTTTTTTTTAATTTTGTTTTTTTTTTTTTAATTTTTATGTATATTCGAACATTTAAGCATTCGATCACTAAAGTTCGTTCTTTAGCGATTCGAACTTTTAAGCATTCAAATATCTAATTCTCTCTAGAATGTGTAAAAATCTGTTAACCAGCTTACTGTGTAGTTTAACTTAATCCTGACTTACACTCGGGATTAACTCTAACGTGGAACTTGTTTAACTTGCTTACTTATGTAATCTCTGTAAATAGTCTGTTTGTAATATGTAATGCTGATATTATGTAATGCTGTATCTGCTTACCCTTGGAGCGTTTCTCCCCAGGCCTCCGCTGAAAATGGACATGCATCCAGTCGGACTATCCCGGTCAACAAATGTAAAATAAAATAAAAAAAAATAAAATATAGACCCAATTTTGTGCTGGTCCATCAAACAATGAACACACACACACACACACACACACACACACACACACTCTCTCTCTCTCTCTCACTCACTCACTCACTCACACACACTTGAATACTGACATACAGATATTAGCAATTAGGAGGATCAGCAATTTGTCAATATGCCTTTAGAATATGTAGGAAAACAACAGTCCCTGGAAAAAAACCCATGTGAACAAAAGGAAGGTAGGCAGTCTCAGAACAGAAGATATCCAACCTTGTGTCCAAACCAAAGCACCTAGCATTGTGAGTTAGTAATGCTTAATGCTACACCACTATCACACCCTAAAATGAAGAGCCCTGGCATATATAATGTTCACCTGCATACTGACAAATAGTATTAAATATCATGACACCTTGTATGTTGGAGAAGAATCATGGAGCTGATGCCATATCTGTGTTTTCCTTGTGGCCATACATGCTATTACAGGCACTGTCTGACCCACAAGAACTGGGAAGAACTAGTGTAAGTATCCCTCACTTAAATTAGAACTCCTAGTATATGGGTGCATATGGGTTCACTCCATAGACTGAAAACAGGGAGACATTTTGAACAAAGGAGCACTTATAAATCACATTTTGATTTTTTATGTTCATTATTTTCATATTCTGAGAGCCTCAGAAAGAAAGACTATGGTTGAGAATCATGAATAATTTTGTGTATTGTAAGCACATGCAGGTTTGTGCTTTCCTTGAAGCTGCAGCATGCCTATCTTTTTATAATCTAGAGAAATAATTTCTCTGGATACCACTAAATAACAATCCACTGGTTTTCCCCAAGCTAGTGCTTATCCAGGAATGGGTTTTGAAATGTCCCCTCCACTGACACACTGTACATTTCAGGACACTAACAGAAGTACAGGATGTAGACCTACTAACCAAAACATTATAGGTTCATAGGTGTGTGTGTGAAGATTGAGTGGAGATAGGTGAAGGCTAGCCAGATAGAATTTTATAGATAATTCTGTCATTTGTAAATATTAATGTAAGCCACAGGCTTGTTGTCTTAAATGGAAATAAATGCTGTTACAAAAATGTAACAACAGTGCACTCTGCTGACCAAGTAAAGCATGTTGTGACCATTTGATCTAAAGTCAGCTCTGGCCTGTCTAGGTAAAGGAATTCTTGCTATTGTTTTAAGGCCAGAGTTAATGACCAGAATTTGCATGCATAAATGTCCTTTATTGCTCTGGTTTCTGCCCAGAGGTGAAGAATGTAAATGTAGTTTCTGTTAGCCTGGGAACCCAGGGAAGTGTGAAGAATGATGTAATGTAAACCAGGAATGTGATTTTAAAAATAGTGAGAATTAAGCATTTTTGTCTTGACCATCCAGCTCATCAATACTCTGCCTTTGCTCTATATGTAAGTTTATCTTAGACTTGTGTTTTCTCTTAAAGATAGCTAGAAACTAGAAATATTAGACTGTGTCAGAACTGTACTACTGAATTATTTTAAGTATTTCTCTGTGATCTCTGAACTCTTGACTAGCACTGTGTAGTAAAAAGTATTGTCTTGTGTTTTTAATTATTTATTATTAAATATTTTTAAACTCTTTTAACTGTGTCTGTTTTGTGTAGAGATAATTTAAGCTCTAGAGCACATTGCATGCATATAGTGATCCTGTACCAAGTCATTCTAATAAGCATTGACTATTTAGTTGCACTTACCAATTGGATAATAATATTGCACAGTAATAATTGGACACCCTTTTAAGGGCCTTTGGATAGCTGATAATTGTTAGCTGGGTAGTGGCAGTGATTTTTACCGTATAATCTGGGTAAAAGGGGCACAGCTGGAGAACCTGTGCCAGCCTTTCCCAGGAGTGTCTGTGTGTTTGTGTAAACTATTCTCAAAGTGTGTGTGTGTGTGCGTGTGCGTGGGCATGTGTGTGTGTGTGTGTGTGTGTGTGTGTGTGTGTGTGTGTGTGTGTGTGTGTGTGTGTGTGTGTGTCTGTGTGTGTGTGTCACCTACTTGGACAGGGACACAAAGCACTGGTTGGAAAGAGAGGGTGCTGAAGGCTTTAGCTTGGACCCTATAGCTGTGCCAGTGGGGAGTCTTATTGGTGACCTGGAGAGCAAAGGAGCGACCAGCCCTGGACTGACTGTGATCTCTGTGTTTTCTTAAGTGAAATTGCACTTTACTGTATTTGTTATCCTTTCTGCCTATATGAGGTGCCCCTCACTGGTGTTAGTGGTGAGGATTGAGGCTCCTTGATTGCTGGGCCAGGGCAAAGGCATCACATATTAATTGGTGGCAGTGGTGGGATATCCACACCACATATTAATTGGTTGGCAAATAATAATTGGCTTGTAGAGGTGTGGGTAGTGTGAATTCTTGTAGCTTGTGTACAGTGAGCTTTGAAGATGTTTTGTACTCTAAATCAGCCATGCAGTGAATACTCAGAGTTCAGATTTATTTCTTTTGTTAGCTTAGTTAGTCAGGGTGAGCAGGCAGCATGTCAGCAGAAGAGTATGGAAAGCTGACTAGGAGCCATCTGGCGGAGATGTGCCAGTCTAGGGGACTGGTGCATGGAAACCTGACTAAGGCAGACCTGATTGTAACCTTGGTTACAGCTGCATCAGAAAACAGAAACCAGGAGGACAATCAGACTGGTGATCAGTGGAGATATAATACCCTCGGAGAATGCACAGCTCAACCTTTCTGCAGAAGACTTAAAAATCCATCTGGAGCTAAAGAGACTTGAGTTGGAGGCCAGGCATTTGGGGATAGAAGCCGAGGAAAAGGAGTGGCAGAGGCAGCATGAGAAGGAGATGCTGACTCTTCGCCAAAGTCATGGAGGTAATGGGGAAGGGAGTAACTGGACCCCAGAAGCACAAAAGGTCAGTAAATTTCTTCCACAATTTAAAGAGGGGGATAATTTTGATAGTTTCATTCATATGTTTGAGAGGGTATATAAATGGTATAGTGTTGACCAAAAGCTCTAGGTACGGTTCCGGACCCCCTTACTCCATGGTAAACTGTAACTGTTTTGTCAAAAATGTCTGACGTTGAATGTTTTGATTATACTGCTGTTAAAAATCACTTGTTAGAATTGTTTAAGCTAACACCTGAAATGTATAGGAAAAAGTTTCATGAGCATAGACACAAGGCAGATGAAATTGTGTGTGAATATGTTGCTAAACTGAGCACTTATTTCCATAGGTGGGTGAGTGGATGTCAGGTCACCACTTCTGAAGGGCTGGCAGACCTTTTGGTGAGGGAACAAGCCCTTAGCACTTTGCCTGAGGACATGAGGATCTGGATAGCTGATAGACAATGTGCTACTTCAGATGAGTGGGGGAAGAAGGGAGACCTATACCTGGCAAGCAGGGCGGCCCTGCACAGGAAGGAGACCCCCAGTACTACTCATGGGTCTAAAGGAACCCATGGTCGCCAGCACAGACTGCCCCAACAGAATTTGCCAGTAGCAGGGGAAGCCACTAGTCCAGGTACACGTCCAGGAGCTAGGGTTAAATGTTTTGAATGCAACCAGTGGGGCCATGTGGCATACAGGTGTCCACGGAGGCAAGGTGGGGAACAAAAGATGAGGGAGCCAGTAAGTGGGAAAGACAAAATACCAGTAGTAAGTTGTCTTGAGACAACAGGGGTACTGAACTACCATCCAGCAGATGTCCTGATAGGGAAGGATTTGGATGAGGCAGTACCATATGCTTATGGAGTTACACACAGTCAGGCTAGGAGACAAGCATGTGGGTCTGGTAGCCTGGGGGAGACCCAGACAGACTGAATACTTGCAGCCAGGACTGGTGAGGTGGATAAATCAGGGAGGGAGCTACCCTGTAGCAGTGAGACTGAAGGTAAGCCACAGCTGCTTGGGGTACTGATGGTCCCTTGGACAGAGTGACTGCAAAGGTAGAGGTGAGTAGTACCCAGGCTGACAATGAGGCACCACTGTCCGAGAATGCCAGACTTCCTGTTGGAAGGGCAGCTGGGAAGGGTTACAAGGAGAGAGTTGAGACAGGCTCAGCTGTCAGACCCTAAGTTGCAAGGCCTGAGGCAGGTAGCTAGGGAGGTACCTGATTCTCAAGGAAAGGGGGAATCTATATACTGGGACAAAGGGTTACTATACAGCTAGAAGGTGAGAGAGTACAGCAGTTGGTAGTGCCTAGAGCCTACCATCTGGTGCTTCTAGCCATAGCTCATGATATTCCCTTTGCAGGTCATATGGGCATAAAATATACAAAGAGGCGTATTATGCAGAACTTCTATTGGCCTGGAATTTCCAGAGATGTAACAGGGTACTGCAGGAACTGTGAGCATTGCCAAAAGGTAGGCAAGGCAGGAGACAAGGTGAGAGCTCCTTTGATGCCTTTGCCTGTGATTGAAGAGCCATTTCAGAGGGTAGCTATGGGTATTGTGGATCCACTGAGTACCCCAAGTTCCAAAGGGAAAAAGTATATCCTATTGGTAGTGGATTATGATACACGATACCCTTAGGCAGTGGCTTTGTCCTCCATTGAGGTAGAGAAGGTGGCAAGTGCTTTGTTAGAGATTTTCAGCAGGGTAGGTTTCCAAAAAGAAATACTGAATGACAGAGGTGCCAATTTCATGTCAGACCTGCTGGCTTGTCTGTGGAAGTCCTGTGGGGTGAAGCACATGAAGACCACCCCCAGACTAATGGTTTTGTTGAGAGGTTAAACTCTACAATTAAGTCCATGCTACAGGCATTTGCAGATCAGTTTAAGAAGGAGTGGGACAAATATTTGCCCCAACTTTTGTTTGCTTACAGAGAGGTTCCCCAGGAATCCACAGGTTATTCACCCTTTGATTTGCTGTATGGGCATAGGGTAAGGGGACCTCTAGATTTAATTCAAGATGAGTGGGAAGGTGAGTGTGAGTCTCACAAGGAGTCTGTTGCGGCATATGTCCTAAACCTCAGGAACAAGGGTCAGGGAACTCATGGGCTTTGCCCAGGAGAACCTGGCAGAAGCCCAACAACAGAAAAAGGTGTAGTATGACAGGAATGCTCTAGCTAGAGAGTATGCTGTGGGGCAGCAGGTAATGGTTCTCATTCCTGTCAAACACAACAAGCTGCAAGCAGCTTGGGAGGGACCCTACAAGGTGGTAAGAAAGGTAAGTGATTTAGACTACATTGTGGAACTGCTAGGCAGAAGGCAGGGGCACAAATTGTACCATGTTAACATGATGAAACCTTACCATGATAGGGAGTGCTGAGCATATGCAATGGATTGCAGGAGGAGTCTGAGGGAGATCTGGGGACTGATCTCCTCAATGACACTCAGGCTGACACCACAGTGGAAGGGGTAGCAATGTCCCAACAGCTATCTCCTACCCAGGTTTGTGAAAACTGAGCAGTGTTGCAGGAATTTGGGGACATGTTCACTGGGAAACCAGGGTGCACCCACCTGGAGCAGCACCAGGTGGATACAGGACCCCAAAGGCCTGTTAGGCAGGTCCCTTATATAGTGCCTGAGAAAGTCAAATAGACTCTGAGGGATGAGGTACAGGAGATGTTGGAACTAGATGTGATTCAAGAGTCCAACAATCCCTGGGTCTCCCCAGTGGTGCTGGTGCCAAAGAAGGATGGCAGCACCAGGTTCCGTGTGGACTACAGGAAATTAAATAGTCACACAGAGTCAGATGCGTATCCCATGTCTAGGACAGAAGATTCCCTAGAGCAGCTGGGTGGGGCTAAGTATCTTACAACCATTGATCTTACCAAGGGTTACTAGCAGGTGCCTTTGACTCCCAGTGCGACAGAAGTCAGCCTTTGTGACTCCTGTTGACTTGTATGAGTTCACCAAGATGCCCTTTGGGATGAAGAATGCTCCAGCAACTTTCCAGAGGCTGGTAGAGCACATCCTAACAGGAGCAGGAGGGTTTTCCCTTGCTTGCCTAGATGATATTGCCATCTACAGCCATTCCTGGCAAGAGCACCTTCAGCATATCAGGGAGGTGCTGGGCAGACTACAGCAGGCAGGGTTGACCATTAAGCCGAGCAAATGTCAGGTGGGTATGACACAGGTCTCCTACCTGAGATATAGAGTGGGGAGTGGTAAGATAAAGCCAGAACCTGCCAAAGTGGAAGCCATTCAGGCATGGCCTGCACCTGTTACCAAAAAGCAGGTGAGGGCATTTTTAGGGATATCAGGGTACTACAGAAAGTTCGTCTCCAGTTATAGTACCATAGCTGCTCCCCTCACAGACCTGACAAGGAGGAACAGGCCAGATAAGGTAGTGTTGACCCCAGCATGTGAGCAGGCATCCAAGAAGTTTAAAGAAGCTTTGGGAGGACCCCCTGTCTTAGCCAGTCCAGATTACAGCAAAGAATTTGTTGTGCAGGTGGATGCTTCAAACCATGGGGTGGGGGCTGTACTTAGCCAGATTTATTCAGAGGGGGAAGAGCACCCAGTGGTTTAAATCAGTCGTAGGCTTCAACCCATGGAGGAATGCTATGCAGCTGTAGAAAAGGAATGTCTAGCCATAGTGTGGGTGCTGCAGAAAGTTCATCCATATCTGTATGGAAGGAAATTCACTGTTATGACAGATTACAACCCCCTAACATGGTTAAACAGAGCCAGCCAGCAAAAGGCCAAGTTGCTAAGATGGAGCATGGGGTTGCAAGCATATAATATGTCCATGCAGAACTGCAGTGGGATTAGCAATGCCAATGCAGATGGGCTCTCAAGACAGGGAACGGGGTAAGGTATACTCAGATAGACCTAACTCCCTCAAGCATCATTTCTCAAGGGTCACTTGAAAAACTAGCTTGAGTTCACCAGGGAGGGGAGATATGTGAAGATTGAATGGAGATAGTTGAAGGCTGCCAGCCTAGCCAGACAGAATTTTATAGATAATTCTGTCATTTGTAAATATTAATGCAAGCCACAGGCTTGTTGTCTTAAATGGAAAAAATGCTGTTACAAAAATGTAACAACAGTGCATTCTACTGACCAAGTAAAGCATGTTGTGACCCTTTGATCTAAAGTTGGCTCCAGCCTATATAGGTGAAGGAATTCTTGCTATTGTTTTAAGGCCAGAGTTAATGGCCAGAATTTGCATGCATAAATGTCCTTTATTGCTCTGGTTTCTGCCCAGAGGTGAAGAATGTAAATGTAGTTTCTGTTAGCCTGGGAACCCAGGGAAATGTGAAGAATGATGTAATGTGAACCAGGAATGTGATTTTAAAAACAAAGAGAATCAGAGAGCATTAAGCATTTTTGTCTTGACCATCCAACTCATCAGCACTCTGCCCTTGCTCTATATGTAAGTTTATCTTAGACTTGTGTTTTCTCTTAGAGATAGCTAGAAACTAAAAAGATTAGCCTAAGTGTTTTTCTATGACCTCAGAACTGTACTACTGAATTATTTTAAGTACTTCTCTGTGATCTCTGAACCCTTGTCTAGCACTGTGTATAACAAGTATTGTTTTGTGTTTTTAATTATTTATTATTAAATATTTTAAACCCTTTTAACTGTGGCTGTTTTGTGTAGAGTTAATTTAAGCTCTAGAGTATATTACCTGTATATAGTGATCCTGTACCAAGTCACTCTAATAAGCCTTGACTGTTTAGTCGCACATACCAATTGGATAATAATATTGCACAGTAATAATTGGACACCCTTTTAAGGGCCTTTGGGTAGCTGATAATTATTAGCTGGGGGAAGCAATGATTTCAACCATATAGTCTGTGTAAAAGGGGCACAGCTGGAGAACCTGTGCCAGCATTTCCCAGCAGTGTCTGTGTGGTTGTGTAAATGCTTCTCAGTGTGTGTGTGTGTGTGTGTGTGTGTGTGTGTGTGTGTGTGTGTGTGTGTGTGTGTGTGTGTGTGTGTGTGTGTGTCAGCTACATGGGCAAGGACATGAAGCATTGCTTGGACAGAGAGGGTGCTGGAGGTTTTAGCTTGCCCACTAGGCTGAGATCTGTACCTTATAGCTGTGCAAGTGGGGAGTCTTATTGGGGATCTGGAGAGCAAGGGAGCGACCAGCCCTGGACTGACTGTGATCTCTGTGTGCTCTTCAGGGAAATTGCACTTTGTGTGTATTTGTTATCCTTTCCTCCTATATGAGATGCCCCTCACTGGTGTTAGTGGTGAGGATTGAGGCTCCTTGATTGCTGGGCCAGGGCACGGGCATCACAGTGTGTACTAGGCTAATGGCCCTGGGGCCTTTACAAGCCTAGCCCATAGGATTACCCTGGCATTGTGCCACCCAACCTTAGTTCCCAGTGCCTCTGTCGAGTAGAGCCACTGGATTGATCTCCGGGATGAATTTTCTATTTCCCATCCACTCATCAAGATTTCTCCTGAAGAGGACTAGTGTGGTGCTCTGTTTGACATGTATGGGAACTCTGTTCCATAGCATGGCCAGTCTCTGAGTTATGAACCTGTCCCTCCAGCACGTTCTGTTGATTGTGGTATTGAGGTTGAGGTCTCTGGAGCATGTGGTGTGCAGGGATTGGGATTTATTTAGATGTAGCATTTCTAACTGAGCTGGGTCAGACATGGCTTTGTAAGTCAAGCAGAGGTCGCCTCTAAGTAGGTGATATGAAACAGAGAATAGTTGGAGTTTTTTGAGTCTGTCCATATAGAACAAGTGTTTAAGGCTTAGGATCCTCTTTGTGAGGTACTTTTGCAGCCTCTCCAGTTTTTGCAGGTGTCTAGTGAGGTACATGCCAAACGGAGCATTGTACTCGATGACTGGCCTAATGAGGGAAGAGTAGAGGGAGACAATGACCTCTTTCTTCCTGGATGCAAACCCTTAGTAATGAGATTTGCGACATAGAAGGACTTTCTGACCACAGTGGCAGTGTGGTGGTCAAAAGAGAGGTTGCTGTCAACCTGTGTTCCCAGATCTCTTATAACACCTTCTGTGTTCAGTGGACTACCATCGATGTGGTAATTCATGGGAACCAGGTTTTTCCCAAAGAGGATGATGACACATTTTTTGGCATTGAGCTTAAGGCTATGGTTCTGACACCAGCCATTGGTCTCAGTGAGGCCTTTCTGTACGATGTCAACATCACTTTGGTTGTTAATAATAGCTCCCAACTTGCAATCATCTGCGAACTTTGTCAGCCAGAGTCACTTCGTGTTGGCCTGGACTTCAAAGAAGTAGATACCAAACAGGACAGGACCCAGGACCGAACCCTGTGGGATTCCAGTCGTAAAGTACAGTTTTGTACCTACCATAAATGTAGATGTTTGAGTGTATACCCTGCTGCAGTCATCACACTTGGGTTATCCTGCTGTCAGGCGGTCCCGCAGTCGGCCCGAATTCCAAAGTCTTGGTCCGGCGTCGGTTGCTGTCGCTTCTTCCCTGACGTCAGAGTGCCATGGGTATATCAGAGGCATCCAACACCATTTTCTTCAGTTTTTCTTGCCCGAGATGTCAGGTGCCCCTAATAGGTAGGCAAAAAAAAAATAAATAAATATATATATATATATATATATATATATATATATATATATATATATATATATATACATATAGCTATAGGGAAAAAATAAAACAAAAACCCTTAGGCACAAGCAAATACACCACAGAGGTAGTATAGAATAGAGTGGTAAAGATGAGTTCAACTAGTTCAGAGGGGATGGAGGGAGGGTAACCTGGACTGCAGCAGGGTATACACTCGAACATCTACATTTATGGTAGGTACAAAACTGTACTATGTTCATCGTGTTACCCTGCTGCAGTCATCACACTTGGGTAGAATCCCAAAGCTAAGGATGGGAGGTGGAGTCAAACAGGGTTAGAGGAGGCTAGAAGGCCCTGCAAAACTGCAGTGGCGAAGCCAGCTCTAGTCTTCAAGTAAAGTGGTAAGTGGTAATGTTTGGTGAAGGTGTGTACTGAACTCCAAGTTGCAGCTTCCAGAATATCCTTGGTTGGCACCCCCCTGAGGAAGGCTGTAGATGTAGCTGCTGCCCTGGTAGAGTGGGGCCTTATGGTAGCAGGAACTGGTTTTCCATGATGGGTGTAGCAAAAACGTATGCAATGTCCTATCTATTTGGAAATGGTCTGTTTTGAGATAGCCTTTCCTTGTGATGCTGTAGCATAGGATACAAAAAGCTGGTCAGATTTTCTGAAAACCTTAGTTTTATCCAAGTAGTAACGTAGCTGCCTGTGAATGTCCAAGGAATGCAGGAGTCTTTCTCCTTTGTTCTGTGGATTTGGAAAGAAGGTGGGTAAATGGATTGTTTGATTTAGAGCCACACTGGATACCACTTTAGGCATAAAGGAGGGGTTAGTTCGTAGAGAAACTCTGTCTTGATGAAAAATGAGGAAAGGCTCTACTGCCATTAGTGCCTGAAGCTCTGAAACTCTTCTAGCTGAAGTAATTGCTAGCAGCAGGGCAGTCTTCCATGATATAAACTTTAAGTCAGCTGAGAAAGCTGTCTCAAAAGGAGGTAGTGTGAGTTTTTCCAGAACAAAGTTGAGGTCCCAAGTAGGTGTTGGTGCTCTCCTGGGAGGCCTAATGTTTTTGGCCCCTCTGAGAAACTGCCTTAGGAGTGGATGTGAAAATAAGGGAGGATCCGTGTTGTAGTAAGCAGAAATAGCTGAGGCATGGATTTTAATAGATGAAAAAGAAAGCCCTTTCTGTAACATCTCAGTTAAATATTGCAGAATCTGAGGTATGTCAGGCTGAAGGGTATTTTGGCCTTTAGCTTGGTTCCAGGCGCAAAACCTTTTCCATTTGTCTGAGTAGGCTTTCCTGGTGCTGGGCCTCCTGGCCTCCAGAATAACATCCATAACAGCTTGTGAGAGAGGAGCTGGCTGGTTGCTTAGGTGATTTGCCATGCAGCCAAGTTTAAGGTTTTGAGCTGGCTGTGTAGAATCTGATTGTCTTGCTGTGTGAGCAGTTGGGTAATTTGTGGTAGAATCCATGGTGGGCCCTGGGCCATATTCCTTAATAGTGGGTACCAGTGCTGACGTGGCCAGTCTGGGGCAATGAGTATCATTCGGGGTCTCTCCATCCTGACTTTCAGTAGCACCTTTGGGAGAAGGGGTAATGGAGGAAAGGAATATACTGTTAGCATTTTCCAACTGAATGAGAGTGTGTCCACTTTCCAAGCTTGATGGTGAAAAGTCCTTGTGCAAAATTTTGTTAGCTGATAGTTTTGAGGGCTGGCAAACAGGTCTATGTCTGGGAGCCCCCATTTTTGAGCTATCATTGCAAATACTTATGGATCCAGTTTCCACTCGTGGGGATCCATGATGTTTCTGCTTAGGTCGTCTGCCAATATGTTCTTTTTTCCTGGCAGGAATTGAGCTTGTAATTGAACTTGGTAAGCCAGTGCTGTGTTCCACAAGGTCATTGCTTGTCTGCATAGAGGGTAGGAGTGTGTACCCCCTTGTTTGTTTATGTACCACATTACTGTGGTGTTGTCTGTCCTTATGACAAGCTGTCCTGGATGTAAGAGGTCCTTGAAGGCTGTCAGAGCATTTTGTACAGCTAGCATTTCTTTTTGATTGATGTACAGATTCCTTTGATCTGCAGTCCATATGCCTTGAACGCACCATCCTGCCATGTGAGCCCCCCAGGCATAGTCCGATGCATCTGTTGTCATAGTTTGCCTGGTTGGGGGTAGGGTGAAAGGCTGACCCTTGTTGAGGTGACATGCCTGTGACCACCATAGAAACTCCTGTTGAAGGCAGGGAATGAGAGGTATCATTGTTTCCAAGCTGTGGCTGTGTTGAGTCCATACGCTTTTTAGGTACCATTGTAATTTCCTCATATGCAGTTTTGCAAATGGTATTAGTAGTATGCAAGATGCCATGAAGCCCAAGGCCTGCAGAATTTTTCTTGCAGGGAGTTGGGTCTTTGTTGCCATTATTCTGAAGTATTGAGTTAATTGTAGTTGTTTGTCTGGCGTCAGATAAGCCATCTGGGCCGTTGTGTTCAAGCTGACACCCAGGAATGTCATATTTTGTGAGGGCACTAGTTTTGATTTCTTTTCATTTACTGTGTACCCTAGGCAACTTAGAAGATGTTTTACAAAAGCCAGGTGTTGTAAGAGAATGTCCTTGCTTTCTGCTTGGATGAGACAGTCATCCAGGTATGGGTATATTTGAATTCCTCTTTGTCTGCAGTATGCAATTACTGGTGCCAGGCATTTTGTGAAGACCCTGGGCGCAGTAGATAAGCCAAAGGGCAATGCAGAGAATTGGTAATGGGTTGAACCTGCAATGAAATGGAGGTGTCTTCTGCAATTTTGTCTGATATGGACATGCAGGTATGCCTCCTTGAGGTCCAACGTTACTAGCCAAGCTTTCTTGCCCAACATGGGAAGAAGCTGCTGTAGTGTTAGCATCTTGAATTTGGGTACTTGCAAGAAGGTGTTTAAAATTGAATGGTCCAGAATGGGTCTCCAAGCATTGTCCTTTCTGGGGACTAGAAAGAGCCTTGAGTAAAATCCTTGGCCTTGCTCCTGTGTAGGTACCAGATGAATGACTCTCATGTCCATAAGAGCTGTAATTTGTTTTTGTGCCTCTGCCCATTGCTTTTGTGGCAGGTTTGGCATTCCTTTTATCCTTGGCAAGGTGTGGAAATGGAATCTGTATCCTTGTGAGATAATGTCTAGGACCCATTTGTCCTTTGTGACGATGCGCCAGTTGTCTGCAAAAAGTGCTAATTTCCCTCCCAAGGGAGCTGCCAAGAGAGTTTTGCTTGGCAGTTTGAGGTTTAAGTCATTGTGTTTGCCTTCTAGTAGTGTGGGACCTGTCTTCTCCTCCCTTCTGTGTTGCAGTGCCCCATTGGCGAGGTTTGTAAGGGATTTGTGCTTGTCCTCTACCCCTTGGGCGCCTGTATTTACCCCTCTGTGGTCTGTCAGAAGCTGGAAAGGACCAATTTTTTGTTGGCCAATTTCTGCTGAAGCATGGGGGCTGTACCTGTAAGAAATCTTTGACTGTCTACATAGATTTTGCCTTATCCTCTATTTTCTTTAAAACGTCCTCTGCTTTAACCCCAAATAAGACATCCTGCTGTAAGGGTGCATCCAGTAACTTTGCTTTAACATGATCAGGCAGAGATTGTTCCTTTAACCAAGCATGCCTACGTATAACAGACCCAGTAACAGCTGCTCTAGGAGTTCCAAGGCATCAAAACCACATTGTAAAGTATGTTTGCCCACCTGTTCAGCTGCATGCAACAGATCTTGCATTTCCTTGAATTCAGACTGTTGAGGGTGCGTGCCCATCTTTTGTTTTATTTGAGACATCAGGAATTGCTGGTATTTAAGCATGTGAAATTGACAATTTAGTGCTCTCATAGCTAGAGTAGCTGAGGTGTAAACCTTCTTCCCCTACCTATCTAGTGCTCTGGAGTCCCTTTCTGAAAGTACAGGATTTTTAGCCAGAGAAGCCTTAGCCCCTTTGGGACCCTGGGAGATTGTCTCTGGATCAACAACAGGGCTTTTGTAAAGGAATTTGTGTGAGTCAGGCACTCTATAGTATCTATCTGGTTTGAATGGAGCAGGAGGCAAAGAATCTGGATTTAGACTAGATTCTAAGAAAACATCATCCACAATGTCCAAAACTGGGGGGATAGCAAGTGGTCTGTGCTGGGGGAGTAAAAGAAACTCTCAGAGCCTTTTCTTTGAGTCGGAGTAGTCCTGACCTTCCCAGTGGAAATGTTCCCTCATGGTATGTAAGGTTTCCCCAAAGGAATAATCTTCAGGGGGAGAAGCTGAGGGAATGGAGTCTTCAGCATCAGAATCTTCATAGGGGGAAAGGAGTAATCCTGTTCCTCAGAGGAGCCTGAGGAAACAGACACTTGATCAGAGGAGGCATAATCCTCCTCTTGTCTAGGCCTTTTGTCGGGGGTTGGGAACCCCTGATCAAAAAATCAAATCTTCAGCCATTTTAAGCATCTGTTTCTTAGGCATAGGGCCTTGACCTGGAGACTGAAGTGTAGGCTTTTTTGGTTTTAGAGGAGTCTTAAGCTTAGCAAAAGATTTTATGGTGAGAGTAGTCGGTCTGAAGACACCTTCAGAAACCGAAGGTGTTTCTACAGCACCGGTTTCCCCTACTGTAATGTCGTCGGTAGGGCCTAAAGAAAATGGCTGCATCGGCCTAGAACTCTCTGCTGGGGGATCCAAAGCTGTCTGGGGATCCAATTCAGCGGTAGCCAGGGGGTGCGAAGGCGCCTCACTGAAAACCGGAGAACCAGCGACCGGCCCAGCCGAGGCCTCGGAGTCTGGCTTGAATCTAGGCTGCCTGTCTTTATCTTTGCGTTTTTTATGCATGCCGGTAGTCGGTTGCTCCGACGGCATAGTGTAATTAAATTTTCTACCGAAGTAGTGTCGTGCGAAATCAAAGCATCGCTTTATAGTTCGCTTATTGAACCTAGCACAAAACCAACAACCAGTGACGTCGTGGTCTGGGCCTAGGCAAGGTATACAAAAAGAATGAAAGTCGTTATGAGGTATTTGCTTCCCACAAGAAATGCAATTGTTAACTTTTTCTGACATCGGACTGAGGCAAGAAAAGGTTCCCCAACAGGGTACTTAGCTTTGAAGACTTCGGACTGAAACTCGATTCGAAAATCTCAGGTGTCGACCGACCGGCACTTGTGAACTGCTTCTGCTTCGGGCACCGCGCGACAAGAAAGACTGAAGAAAATGGCGTTGGATGCCTCTGATATACCCCTGGCGCTCTGACGTCAGGGAAGAAGCGACAGCAACCGACGCCGGACCAAGACTTTGGAATTCGGGCCGACTGCAGGACCGCCTGACGGCAGGATAACCCAAGTGTGATGACTGCAGCAGGGTAACACGATGAACATCTGGTCAGCAGTCTGACTTGGAATCAGCTACTTTCACACTATGGGTTCTATCTGTGAGCCACTTTGCAACCCACCTAGTGATACAGGAGTTGATGCCTAGCTTAGTGAGTTTTTCTATGATTCCTGAGTGGGGAATGGTATCAAAGACCTTGGCCAGATCAAGGTAGGCTGTATGAACCACCTTGCCTTCATCCACAGCTCTGGTGACTGACTCAAAGAAGTTGACCAAGTTGAGCAGGCATGATCTACCCTTCACAAAACCAAACTCTGTGGGATCCAGATTTTGGAGATTCCCTATATCCTTGTTTATTAGGTCCATGAGGATGGGTTCCACAACTTTGCATATCAGACTCATCAGGCTAATGGGCTGATAGTTCCCAGGGTCTGTAGTCACTCCTCCTTTGTGGAGAGGGATGACTGTAGCAGTGCGCCATTAGGTATGAACAAAGCCTGAGGTGAGGCTGTGATTAAACAGAGCACACAGGTGAGGTGCCAGTTCAGTCTGTAGTTCATGTAGAACACAGCCAGGGATATTGTCAGGTCCCACAGAAGCTGTTTTCTTGGCCTTGGACAGTGCTGTTTTAACCTGTGTAGCAGTAATACTGGGTGCCTGGCAATCTACTGGTATTGTGATTGGTCCTTTGGGGGGGGGGGGGGGTAAAGTTGGCAATGAATCTGTCGGCCAGTATACTTGTAATATCTGTTGGCTTGGTACCATTGTGCAGTAGCTCAGAGCAAATCTGGGTATTGCTATGCAGACTCTTTACATAAATATAGAAGGTCTTATGGTTGTCTTTATTATCTGCTGAAATTCTGTTTTCATAGCTAGCTTTAGAGGATTTGATGAGGGATCTCAACTTTTTGTTGAGGCTTATAAGGGAGTTTTTCCAGTTTTGGGACATCACCTTAATCCACATCAGTTTCCTCCTTCTGTTGTAGGGTTTGTTTATGGCAGTGGACCACATTGGCTTCCTTTTTTTGGAGGAGAGCATCTTGTTTCTACTGAGTATGGTGAGATCCATGCATTTGTGTACATGTTCGGACAGAATAAAAGAGGATATCTACTATATCTACTATATCAGTAAAGGCAGTGTTTCTAATGCACTTGCCAAACATGTTAGCGAAACAGATAATTCTCATGTTTTTAAATTCAGAGCTATAGGTAGAGTTTATGAAACCATCAGAGGTGGAGATATCAGAAATTATACTGAACATTTAAAAACAAGATGGATAGTTTGTTTGAGAGGGGACAGTGATCATGGTTTAAATGACAAAGTTCCACTCAAACCTATGTTAAAAGCAAGACCGCTGTTCAGATAATTTAGGTTTTAGATTTTGATACAATGTTTATAGTTTTATATGTATATATTTTTATTTCTTATATATGCTTTTGTATTTTATTGTTGTGACAGTGGTTGCATTTTTAAGCAGCTTTTGCATGCATAAAAAGTCAAATACTGGTCCTCTTTCTTTAACAAGAATGAGCTCTTACTGATTGGATAATTGGTGATAGTTTTTTTTTTTATTTAAATGGTAAAAAATCAGTTTGGAATTACACCTAATGAAGCAGTATCTATGTGAAAACGCTTATGTCTGTTTATGGAATAAAGAAAGTTTTTACTCTACATACTGGATTGCCTGGCCATTTCTGGGACAACTTATGTTTTTTGGAAACTACAGTTTCTACTTTTTTTGACTTGGGACTTTGTTATTGCTGGTATTTATCCTCCGTTTTCGTTTTATTGAACTTGTGCTTAATAATATAGCCCCCCCCCCCACTTAGTTTGAGTGCATATTGTCTTCTGGAGAGAGTTAGTCACTGGTGTTGCAACTATGCATGTCTATTGTTTAAAATGTATTGTCTTGAAGTTTTTGGTACACCACACCCCCTAACTATATATACTAACTCCAGGATTGCACTACAGTGGGGTAAAGGTCATATACCTTTTACTTGCCTTACAGTACTCTACACAGTGCCATATATACTAAGTTCAGTTCAGTGAAAAGAGATTCAGTGAAATGAGTATTCAGTAATTTTTGTTTTCAGAGATGTGGTCGGGGTGAGATGAAATTCAGTGAAATGTTATTCATTGAAACAAAGTAGACCCACATATATATATATATATATATATATATATATATATATATATATATATATATATATATATATATATATATATGTATATATACACACACATGGGTCTACTTTTAAATTTCAAAATTTTACAACTTTGAATTGCTTTTGGTCAATTTCCTTACAGAGTGGAATGGTATATTTACTGCTTTCCTCACTGTGGTGCGATCTTGGAGTTGGTATACTTAATTAGCAGGGAGTGTGGGGGTGGAGGGGGGCTTGCCCCCCTTCATAAACCTAAAAAAAAAAAGATTGTTTTAATTTATTTTTCTTATTTCAATTTCAAACTTTCACAAGGTCGATCTTATGGTCTTGACCATAAGCAATTCAAAACTTGTGAACGTTCAAAATTTAGACATAGACCCATATATATATATATATATATATGTATACATATATATATATATATATATATATATATATATATATATATATGTATATATATATATATATATATATATATATATATAAGTGTGGGGTCATTTATTGCACTTTTGTGAATATTTTGCTACTTGTGTATCTCTGCTACCTTTAAACTAAAACAAAAAAAAAAACAAAAAAATCTTGTTTTTTTCCCACTTTCTGAAATTTAAGAAAGTTCAGTTACAGATCTGCTGTTCTGAACTGTTTGTAAGTTTCTTGGAGGCCAGTGCTTGCTTGGGCTAAAGGGAAGTCTCTGTGTTCACCAGTGGCAGTGGTTAACACTGAGCAGCCTGCCTGTCCCTGTAGGAGTGGTTACTGCCTAGAAGCTGTAGTTTTATTGGCCATTTTGGGTCAATTCTAAACTCCTTGATCTCTCTGTATTAAAACCCTGCAACTCTCTTTTTGCGCGGTCTTGCGCACAGAGCAGCGTCGTGCAGCGACGCTTAAACAGGTTTAAACTATTCCCGGCTCCACAAAGTCTGCTCTTCACTTTTTCCATTAGAACTGCTCTAAATCTCTAATTAAGCACTTTATTCTCATTCTAAAGCCCTGCACTTGCTCGTATAAGTAATCTCATAGGTAAACACAAACTAAAGCACTACTTCCTCTTATACTCCTTCTAAGCACTTGCTCCCTATTTGTTCTTACTGATCAGTCAATAAGTAGTTCCCTATATTATTCAGGCATGTCCAAAGGTCAGTTTTGAGTTTACTCTCCAGTCCAGCTGGTGAATCTGGGAATCTTGAGGCAATGTTACAACTGCCTTATGTATACAGACCACCCTCTCCTCCTCCCAACAAGCTCAAATATATGTGAGAGATGCAACTATATAGCCAAACTGGAGGCTAAGCTCTCTCAACCCAATACTGGCACACCCTGTCAGGAGGAGAAGGTAACCACACACACCACAAATCCAGTCTCACATAGACCTATCACATCAGCAAACCAAACACATAAACACACAAAAACATACTCAGAGGTGCTAAATAAAAATATGACTAAGCAGCAGAGACCTCCAAAGCAGACATCCAAGCAACACCTACCACGAAACAATATCCACGTAGCACATAACTCACAAAGTCAGTGTGCCACACAGTCACAGCCCTTAAGGCTAAACAACACACCTAATACACTTGTAATAGGTGACTCTATTGTCAGACACACTGACATCCCACTCACCAGGCTGAACAAGGAGAAGGTCACTGTAAGCTGCCTGTCGGGTGCCAGGATCCGCCACATAACACAAGCACTCAGGTCACTCCAAAGCAAGTACAAATATGACTCCATCATTGTCCATGCTGGTGTGAATGACCTGAGACGTACCTCCCTGGACTACATGAAGAAAGATGCACAGGAGCTCTTTGATCATGTAGCCCAGGCCGGTATGACCCTGGCCTTGAGTAGCATCTTACCCTCACCAAGAATGATGCCACAGTATAAAGACAAAATGATCAATTTTAACAATTGGCTAAAGTATTGGTGTCATTCAAAGGGGATCCAGTGTCTGTCAGCCTGGGATGACATGCTCGACAAGCCACATTGCTTCGCTAGGGAAGGCTTGCACCTGTCACCCCTGGGTTTTCGAATACTGGCAAAGGCTCTTGCCTCCCCCATAGTGCCTTTTTTAGGCAAGGCTCAAAAGACAAACCCACCACCATAGACAACACAAAAAAAAAAATAAGGGTAATGCTGCTCAACGTCAGAAGTCTAAACCTCAAGATGCACACACTCGAGACTCTCCTCAGTATGGAGAATATCGATAGCTGTGCAGTAACAGAAACCTGGTTCAAGGCTCCCGAGAGCACCCCAGCACTAACAGGTTATACTTCATACCATGCTTTCCGGCCCCAAAACTCAGACCGAACCACAAAAGGAGGGGGAGTATCCATATTTATCAAAGATACCCACACCTCCAGGTTAGTGGCACTGCACAAAGCATCAGAGACCATCCATGTGCAACTAACAGTGGGCAAAACTGCCTTTCAGTTTGTAGCCTGCTACAGACCACCCTCCCAAACACAGGAACCTCACTCGGCTTTCCTGAGAACACTGGAGAATATGAAGGTCTCTCCAAACACTATTATATTGGGTGACTTCAACTACCCAGACATCGATTGGGAAAACTAATCAAGCCCAAACACCCTCGCCCAATGGTTCCTAAAATTTCTAAACTGAAATGCTATGGAACAACTGGTCACCACTCCCCCAAGAGGGGAAAACATATTGGATCTGGTCATCACCAACATGCGGTCTCAATGTTCCACACCAGAGGTATACCCCTCATTGGCAAGATCAGACCATAAACAAATCTTACTGGACAGCCATATTCAGGTCCCACCTCTAGCCAAGGAAACCACGATGAAGAACTTCTCAAAAGCAAACTTCACACTTCTCAAAACTGAGGTGGAATCCTTCAAAGCCCCCGGGCCAGTGGAAAATACGGCCCAAAATGCAGAATCCTTTACAAAAGCATTCTATGGACACCTACAGGAATGCATGGAGCATGCTATCCCAAATAAAACCAAGACTCACTCCTCCAAAGGCAGGAGACATGTCTGGTGGACCCCAGCCATAAATAAGCTATACAACAGAAGGAGAAAGCTACTACATGACAGAGCAATATCCCAAAAAGGGAAGGCATCACTGATCAGTACTAGCAGGAAACTACGATCCCTCATAAAATCATCTAAGGCCAGCTTTGAAAGAAAAATTGCACAAGACACTAAAGATAATCACAAGGCCTTCTTTAGTTATGTCAGAAACCTGGGAGGCAACTCCTAGATATGCTCTGAGTTAGTGCAAAATGACAAAAAATACACTGAACCCACAGGCATTGCCAACATCCTGGTAGAAAGGTTCAGTGCAAACCCCCCCCTTCCCCCCCAAAAAAGCAAATGTCTATCCCAACAGAGTGTAGCCTTCCTGAGATCACAGATGCACAGGTGAGAGCTGCCCTCTCCAAAGCAAAAAACACAGCATCAATGGGACCAGACGGTGTCCCGGGCTGCATCTTACACGAGCTCCAAGAAGAACTAAACCCGCATATAAAGTCACTGTTCAATCTCAGCCTTACTACAGGATATGTACCCAAGGAATGGCGTACAGCAACAGTGGTCCCACTCCACAAAGGTGGTGCCACAACAGACCCCGGAAACTATCGCCTTATAAGCCTGACTAGCCTGGTCTGCAAAGCTATGGAGCGTATCATCATGGAAATCATAAACAAAGACATTGGGAACCTCCAGACACTGGATCCTACCCAATTCAGCTTCATTAAGGGCAGATCTTGCCTCTTGAACGTGGTCGACTTCTTTGAAACAGATCCAAAGCCATAGACGAAGGGAAGGTAGTCCACACAGCCTACCTGGACCTCACAAAAGCCTTCGACACAATACACCACTCGGGCATCATAAATAAGCTCACTAGCTTAAATATCAACCCCTATGTCACAAGATGGGTTGCAAACTGGCTCAGGGATAGAACCCACATGATCAGAATAGCAGGTGCCATGTCAGACTCTAAACCATTTACAAGTGGTGTCCCACAAGGCTCAGTCCTGGGACCTCTCTTGTTCGGTATATATTTCTCTGAGGTACAGGCTAACACGGGTGGACTATGGCTGACCATGTTCGCAGATGACTGCAAACTGGGTGCTGTAATCAACTCTCCGGCTGACACAAGCATCCTCCAAAAGGGTCTCACAGAGACGGATAACTGGTGCCAGAGCCATGGCCTAAAGTTAAATGCCAAAAAGTGCATAGTCATCCCCTTTGGGAAAAACAAAGTGCCCACAAATTACCACATAGGTGGTAATCCATTAAGTATGGAAGAAGTAATTAGGGACTTGGGGACCCAAGTAGATAGCAATCTCTCCTTTGACAATCACGTTGCCAAAGTGGTTAGAAAGACCTATATAGCCCACCTTATCACGAAAGGGTTCACATCTAGATCAAGAGAGGTCATTGTGCCCCTCTGCTCATCATCTATCAGGCCCATAATTGAGTACAATGCCCCATTTGGGATGTACCTTACCCAACACCTTCAGCAACTGGAAAGACCCCAAAAGTATCTCACCAAGAGGATCAAGGGGCTCAAACAGATGCCCTATGCAGTTCGGCTAAAGAAACTCCAGCTCTACTCAGTTGCGTGCCGCCTACTCAGAGGCGATCTGTGTCTGACGTATAAAGCCATGTCAAACCCAGAATTAATGGACATGCTTCACCTCAGGAAATCCAAATCCCTTAGAGCTACATGCTCCAGGGACTTGAACCTCAACACAGAAATAAATAGGACATGCTGGAGGGACAGATTCATATCCCAGAGGCTCCCCTCACTCTGGAACAAAATCCCAATCCATATTAGGCAGAGCCCCTCATTGACCCTCTTCAAGAGAAATCTTGACGAGTGGATGGGAGATCGTAAGTTTACCCCTGGGATCTCTTCTGTGTCCCTGCTTGACAGAGGTACAGTAAACTAACCTTAAAAGAGCTATCTTCTGTGACCTACTATACAGAGGCACAGTCAACTAATCTAAAAGGGTGGCGAAAGCCAAACACACTCTGGCTAGGCTTATAAATGCCCTAGGGCAGATAGCCTAGTATCAACCTATGAACCTATATATATATATATATATATATATATATATATATATATATATATATATATATATATATATATATATATATATATACACATATATATGTGTGTGTGTGTGTGTGTGTGTATAGCTATATATGTATACATATACAAACATCATATGTATTATGATAATAGCTTGATGGTAGCATATAGGTATAGTCAGTATACTGTGGTAAAGAAATCCAATTGTAGCCCCACCAAATCTGAGTTATCTGAAAAAGCTGTTAAAAGTAGGGCATGTAGACACAGTCATTAAAGACATTTACATCTCACAGAAAAAGGGATTTGGATTCCTTGAGTGGAACTCTTTGTGCACTGTGCCCAGAATAAGCTGTGAAACTGTGGAATACCAGTGAGCTTAAGTCCTGTGGACATACTTAAGAAGTGATAGGAAAACTGTGTGTGTAAGAGGTTACAGCAGTTTGGCGTGAAATGCTGAAGGAGAGCTGCTCTGTTCCTGTCAAGATATAAAACAGAAATGTTAGTTTGCAATTTTTGAATTCTGAACTGTTCATTTACTGAAAACTGCACTGTGTGCAAGTCGTCTTATCATCTCACATTTGTTTTGGGAAGCAAACTCTGTTTTGACATTTCATCGTAAATAAACTGCAGTTTATCTGAAGAAAGTATCTCCAGTGTGCTGTTACACCTACTATAACATATACATGATGAGAGGTGCAAGTGTGTATGTGTGTGTGTGTGTGTGTGTGTGTGTGTGTGTGTGTGTGTGTGTGTGTGTGTGTGTGTGTGTGCTCATGTTTATTGTTTTTAAAAATACATATCAGATAGCACAAGTGTATGGATATAGGATCATAGGAAGTTACTATGCTATTGGCCCTGAGGCCCTTACAAGCCTAGCCAAGAATTTAGCCCACGTTCCGACAAGTTAGCACCTGATGCCCCTGTAAATTATGCATGCCCTGGATTAGAACCCTGGGCCATCTAGTTTAATGCCCTACACATGTCCCCATATGTGTTTATGCTTCTGCATCACCAGGAATAAGTGAATGTTATCAGTTTAAAAAATGTTTAATGGTCCATGAACTTCAGTGCACACTTCCTTTCTTTTCAATGCTGAGAAAATAAACACAAGTTCACAGACTTCTTCATCTCATGCATTTTTGCTAGTTTTCAAAGGTTTGAAATAAATGCATCAACCTAAGAAGAATGTTGTAACACTGTCTTTGAGACTTCTCTATTTCTACTCAACCGAGTCCATTCGGGTTCAGAAGTTTTCTTTAGATTCGGCAAATGGCTTTTATAAGTAAAATTCTTTCACATGATGTGATAAATGATATTTTGAGAACCTCATGTCTAAAACTTTCTATCTTTAAGTGTTTCTTTTTTAACACAAACACTTTGATAATATCCACACTAGACATAAGGAGAATAAAGGATTTTTTTAATCTGTGTTATTTTAAATGAGTGCATAGAGTTATTCCTAACAGCCAGACTGAACATCTTTGGTAGTTGCCTGACTAGCATATCAGATGATAAGGATGGATCTTTGAAAAGAGTAACTCATTTTAGGCCCTAAGTAATTTACAAAGTTGCTACATGTTGCACAATCATCCTTATATAAATGTAGGTCATAACCATGTACATAATGAATGCTAGCCAGGAAAGTTGTTGTTGTTGTGTCTTTCGGCTTATCCCGGTTAGGGGTTGCCACAGCGGAACTCTGGTCCGCTAATGTTTGGTAGTGGATTTTTACGTGCCGAGTTACCAGCCCTGACGCACAACCTTCAACAAAGGCAAGCCCATTCACGCATGCCTCCACACAGAAGACGCTCTAACTGAGAATCGAACGCAACAACATCTTGTAGCCAGGAAAGTGAATCTGCAAAATGAATTTACTGAGGACTGCGTATTACAGAAAAAGCACTGGAGAACAGATGTGCCCTCACACATGCCTGTACCTTGCACATGCTCAGTAGCATCAAATATACTGTACTTCCCCCATCTTAGTTACATACATGAAGATGCAATAACATGATACTTTTAAATGTAAACATATAGTTAAAATGGAACAGAACATTGCCTTTCTTTTATTAGTTATTGTCATACTGCTAAGGAGCTATGAGCCAGGAGAAGTGGTCCTGTAATTCATTAGCACTTTGGCTTAACATCAGCTAGTAATATTGTATTGATACCTATAGTTTTGAACCTTGGAAAACTTCAGTGTCATCCATTCATATTTGGACATGGTACTGGCCATTCTTCTATCTCAGGTGTGCACTGTTAACCCATTCCTCCATCTCTGGATATGGATGCATTTATCCCTTCTTCTAGGGTATGACTATGGTCAACCTTCCTTTAGGTATGGCACTTGTCATCTGTCCATCCTTCCTTGAGTATAATTATAGGATCATAGGAATTTACTAGCCTATTGGCTCTAAGGCCCTTATAAGCCTAGCCAAAAGTTTAGCCCATGTTTAGACAAGTCAGCACCCGATGCCCCTATCCAGTAGGGGCATGGGTGTAATCCCAGGGATGTATTTTCTGTTTCCCATCCAATTATCCAGGTTGTGCTTAAATAGGGGTAAAGAGGTACTCCGCTTGATGTGGAGAGGGAGTCTATTCCACAGATGGGGGGAGTTTCTGAGACACAAATCTGTCCCGCCAGCAAGTCCTGTTGATGTCGCAGACCAGGTTGAGGCCGTGTGTGTGGGTTACTCGAGTGAAGCTTGACTTGTGAATATGCAGCAGTCCCAACAAGGTGGTGTCTGAGATCAGCTTGTATGCCAGACAGAGGTCACCTCTGAGGAGTCTGTATGAAACTGAGTAGAGGAATGGGCCTTTTAGCCTGTGTATGGCAGATTTTTGAGGCCCTGGATTCTCCTGATGAGGAACCTCTCTGGTCTTTCCAGTTGCTGCTCATGCTGTGCAAGATACATGCTGAAGGGGGTGCTGTACTCAATAATGGGCCTTATAATGGAAGAATACTGGAATGTTATGACCTCCTTGTCCCTGGATGAGATACCCTTAGTTATGAGGTGGGCCATGTAGAAAGTCTTCCGTACAACAGAAACAACATGGTGGTCAAAAGTCAGGTTGCTATCAACCTGGGTGCCCAAATCCCTCATGACTGATTGCATGCTTAGGATATTGTTGTCAATGTGATATTTGTGGGCAAGCCACTCTCCCCAAAGGGGATAATGATGCATTTTTTGGTATTCAGCTTGAGACCATATTTCTGGCACCATTAATTTGTTTGAGTGAGACCCTTTTGGAGGATGTCCACATCACTAGGGGAATTGATGACAATGCCCAGCTTGCAGTCATCTGAAAACTTGGTCAATCATAGCCCACTGCTTTTATCCTGCACCTCAGAAAAATATATCCCAAATAACAGAGGCCCCAAGACAGAACTTGGGTCCATATTAGGTTATCGAACTTTTACAAGTTCGAATGCCATATGGTTGAACCCATATGTTCGAACTTGTAAAAGTTCGAATTTGTAAAAAAAAAAAAATGAAAAAAAGAAAAAACTTATCTGATGGTTGTAAGCAGGGGGGCAAGCCTACCTGTACCCCCCACATGGGGGGCTGTGCCCCACACACCCCTGTTCCTTAAATATACCAACTCCAAGATCACACTACACTGTAGTAAAGGGAAATTTTCCCTTTCTGCACTAAACTGCATTGTAGTGCAGTCTCGGAGTTGGCATATTTAAAGAGCGGGGAGTGTGGGGGGTGCAGAGGGGCTTTCCCCCCTGCTTACAACCGTCAGGTAAGTTTTTTCTTTTTTTTTAACGTATTCAAACTTTTACAAGTTTGAACATATGGGTTCGACCATATGGTGTTCGAACTTGTAAAAATTCGATAACGTAATAGGTATCCACTGAACTCTGGGGTTTGCTGCTTGTTACGGGTCTACAGCTTGAGGTGGCTTCCCCTGTTTTGACTAGATGGGTTCTATAGTGAGCCAGTTAGCTACACATCTGGTAACATACGGATTGATGCCTAGTTGAGAGAGTTTATCTATTATGCCCATGGAGGGAATAGTGTCGACGGCTTTGGCCAGGTCAAGGTAGGCGGTGTGCACCATCTTCCCCTCGTCCGTGGCTTTGGTGACTGTCTCAAAGTCAATCAATTTTAATAGACATGACTTCTCCATGATGAAGCCAAACTGTGTGGGATTGATTGTTTGGAGGTTGCCAATGTTCTTGTTAATGAGGTCCATGATAATCCGTTCCATGGCCTTGCAGATCAGGCTAGTTAGGCCAATGGGTCTATAATTTCCCAAATCAGTGGATGCTCCGCCTTTGTGCAAAGGGATGACAGTGGCTGTCCTCCACTCAGCTGGGACAGAGCTGGTACTCAGGCTTTAGTTGAATATGGTGCCTAATGGTGCTGCAGGTTCCTCACTAAGTTCATGTAGTATGCAGCCTGGGATGTTATCGAGTCCCATGGAGGCTGTATTTTTTGCCTTTGCAAGAACAATGATGACCTGTTCCCTAGATATAAGGGGAAGGGGGAAGGGAGCAGGTACTGGGAACATCCTGATTTACTGATGGGGTGACAGACGGGTGAAGTTTTCATTGAATCTGTCAGCCAGTAAGTTTGTTATATCTACGGCATTTGTATATGTGGTGTCCTTGACCACTAGTTCTGAACAGATCTGGGTGCTTCCTTTGAGACTGTGAACATATGTGAAGAAGGCCTTATGATTGTCTGTAGTAGATGTGGCCAATTTGGACTCTTCTTTGGCGAATTTCACTAGTGCTCTTATTTGCTTATTCAGGTTAAGGAGAGATTGCCTCCAATTGGGCGCTTGCTTCTTCTTGGTCCTGGACAGCAATTTTTTTCCTTTTTTTACAGAGTTTATTTATTGCATATGTCCACCAGACAGGTTTATTCTTCCCTGTGGAGGATGATTTAGTCCTTTCGGGTATTCCTGATTCCATGCATCTGTATAAATGCTTGTACAGTGCTTTGTTATAATTTTGAATACTGGTGCCAGTTCCTAGAGAGGGAAGGGGCAGTGAAGCTGTTTATACCATCCCTCAGGAGGCTGTAATCAGCTTTGGAGAAGTTTTTTTGTTTGACCCTAGTTAGATGGGGGTTGGGGGAGATGGTGACTTTGAAAGTTACTGCTATATGGGCAGATCTTACCAGGAAGGATGATACTGCAGTGATGCTGCAGTGGTTACTCATGTTGGTTAATATCAAGTCCAAGATATTATCATCTCTTGTGAGGGTATCGACTAGCTGTTCCAAAGCATTTGCATTGAGAAAATCGAGGCATCTCTGGGCATTTGTGTTCTGGCATTAGTTGTTCTTCCAGTCTATGTTTGGGTAGTTAAAGTCACCCAGAATCAGGGTAAAGGGTTGAATCTTGATAGATTCGAAGAGGTCCAGATAGGCAGATTGGGCATCTTGAGTCATATTTGTGGGCCAGTAGCTAGCTATGATTTGTATAGGGGTCTTGTCAATGGTTAACTGCACCTGGAGTGTCTCCTGTGCATCATACTGTTTTACCAGCCTGAAGGTGTGTTTGTCTTTAATATATATTGAAACTCCACCTCCTTTGGCTTTACTGCTCACAGTTTGGGGTCTGAATGTATGATAGGATGAGTAACCAGGTAAGGCTGGGGTGCTCCCCCACAGCTTTGAACCAGGTTTATGTGACTGCACAGATGTCAGTATTTTTCACTATTAAAAATGCTTGTAATGAGTGCAGTTTCATGTTTAGACTCCTAGCATTTCACCAACTCCACAAGACAGACAATTGCCAGGAGACATCTGCTCTCTACCCTCCTTTACGCTTCAGCCATTTTCACCAACCTGAAAAAAAACAGACCAATGTAAACAAGAAGCCTGCTAGAATAAAATTGCCAAATTCACCAATAACTCACCACGTAAAACCACTACTGTATAGCCTTGCAGCAACTCAGTTGGCTTGAATAACCCAGACTCCTAACCCTCACAAAAATAACTACATCCCATGGCTTAATATATCAACCAGAAAAATGACCAGCAATCTCCAACATTCTTCAACCTCTAACTATGAACTTCTATCCTCAGGTTCTTATTGACAGAGCACATTGCTGGTGTTGAAATAAGTGGCTGTGTGCTCTTTATTTTGATATTCTGACAAAAATGTATCTCTTTTCATAGGTTCACAGGTAGGTACTAGGCTATTGGCCCTAGGGCCTATATAAGCCTAGCCAAAAATGTACCCTGGCTTTCGCCACCCAAGAAAATTATTTTCCTGTGCCCCTGTTGAGCAGAGCCACAGAAGTGATCCCCGGGGTGAATTTCCTATTTCCCATCCAATCATCAAGATTTTTTTTGAAGAGTGCTAATGAGGAGCTCTGTTTAACATAGATAGGTAGTCTGTTCCAGAGTATGGGAAGTCTCTGGGACAGGAATCTATCCCTCCAGCATGTTCTGTTTATTGTGGTGACAAGGTTTAGGTCCCTACAGCGTGTAGCTCGGAGGGATTGGGATTTCTTTAAGTGGAGCATGTCCAACAGCTCTGGGTTTGACATAGCTTTGTATGTTAGGCAGAGATCACCTTTGAGTAGGCGATATGCGACGGAGTAAAGCTGGAGTTTTTTGAGACTGTCTGCTTAGGGCATCTGTTTGAGGCCAGTAATCCTCTTTGTGAGGTATTTCTGTGGCCTTTCCAGTTGCTGTAGATGTTTTGTGAGGTACATGCCAAAAGGGGCATTGTACTCTATAATGGGTCTAATGAGTGATGAGTAGAGGGGAAGAATGACCTCTTTTTTTCTGGATGAGAAACCTTTTGTGATGAGGTGTGCCACGTAGAACGATTTCCTGACCACTGTGGCGATGTGATTATCAAAGGAGAGACTACTGTCCACCTGTGTCCCAAGGTCTCTTATCACACTTTCGGTGTTAAGTAGACTCCCACCTATGTGGTAGTTCATGGGTACAGACTTTTTACCAAAGGGGATGACAATACACTTTTTGGCATTGAGCTTCAGGCCATAGCTTTGACACCAGGCATCTGTCTCAGTGAGGCCCTTTTGTAGGATGTCCACATCATTAGGAGTTTCAGTTATAGCTCCTAGTTTGAAGTCATCTGCAAACTTCATTAGCCAAAAACCTTCTGTGTTTGCCTGTACTACTGAGAAGTAGATACCAAACAGGAGAGGACCCAGGACTGAACCCTGTGGTACTCCACTTGTCACTAGTCTGAAGTCAGATTTGGAGTCTGCTACTTTCACAGTGTGGGTTCTGTCAGTGAGTTAGTTGGCAACCCATCTTGTGACACAGGGATTTATACCTAGTTTAGTAAGTTTATCTGTAATTCCAGAGTGGGGGATGGTGTTGAAAGCCTTGGAGAGATCTAGATAGGCTGTGTGAACCACCTTACCCTCATCATTGGCTTTGGTGACTGCTTCAAAGAAGTCCATCAGGTTAGGAGACATGATCTGCCTTTTACACACCCAAACTGGGTGGGGCCCAGAGTTTGGAGATTACCAGTGTCTTTGTTTATGAGTTCCATGATGATATGTTCCATAGGTTTGCCAACCAGGCCCGTCAGGCTAATGGGGCGGTAGTTCCCAGGATCCGTCGTGGCTCCCCCTTTGTGGAGTGGGATAACTGTCACGGTGCGCCATTCAGTGGGCACAAAGCCTGAGGTGAGGCTGTGACTGAACATGGTACTTAGGTGGGGTTCCAGTTTGTTCTGTAGTTCATGTAGAACGCAGCCTGGGATATTGTCAGGTCCCATGGATGCTGTATTCTTGGCTTTGGACAGTGTGTTTTTTACCTGTGCAGGCGTGATTGCAGGAACTTTGCATTCTTCCAGTATAGAGATGGGCCCTCTAGGGGGTGAGAGGGGGGTAAGGTTAGCACTGAACCTATCTGCCAGGATGTTGGCAATATCAGTTGGTTCTGTATATTTAGTGCCATTGTGCTGTAACTCAGAGCAGATCTGAGTGTTGCCATTGAGATTCTTGACATAGCTATAGAATGCATTGTGTCTTTAGAGTCGGTGGCAATTTTGTTTTCGTAACTAGTTTTGGAGGATTTTATGAGGAATCTCAGCTTCTTACTGGGGCTGACCAGGGAGTTCCTCCAGTCATGGGATTTTACTCTTTTTTGCAACAGTTTCTTTCTTCTGTTGTAGAGTTTGTTTATGACAGTGGACCACCAGATTGGCTTCCTTTTTTTGGAGGATAGCATCTTGGTTCTGTTAGGGATAACATAATCCATGCACTCATGTAAGTGCTTATAAAGTGCATTTGTGTAGGATTCAGCAGTCGTACCCCTATTGTCCATCTGCATGGGTGCCATGAAGTTTGCGACTTCTGTCTTAAGTAGTGTGAAGTTGGCTTTGGAGAAGTTTTTTATGGTGGTTTCCCTAATGGGGGGTGGGGGTGGGATGTGGATGTCTAGGGTGATTAGCTTGTGGTCAGATCTGACCAACTAGGAATTGACCTCTGGTGTGGAACACCAGTTGCCCATGTTGGTAATGACCAGGTCTAGGATATTGCTGCCCCTGGTGGGGGTGTGAATAAATTGATCCAAAGCGTTGGAATTTATGAATTCCAGAAAACATTGAGCAAAAGAGTTGGTACATGAGTAGTTTTCCCAGCTAATGGTGGTGTAGTTGAAATTGCCCATTATCAGGGTGTTGGGTTGTACCCCAATATTTTCCAGTGTATCAAGAAATGAGGAGTGGGAATCCTGGAGCATGGTGGGGGGTCTGTAGCAAGCTACAATTTGGATTGCGGTCTTGCCCAGAGTTAGTTGCACTTGGATAATCTCGGATGAATTATGCTGTGCAACTAGCCTGGAGGTATGGATATCCTTAATGAATATGGACACGTCTCCACCTTTAGTGCTTTGGTCCGGATTATGTGGCCGAAAGGTGTGGTATAAATTATAGCCTGGTAATGCAGGGGTCCTCTCTGGAGCTTTGAACCAGGTCTCTGTCACTGCACAGATGTCGATGTTCTCCATTTTAAGGAGTGCCTCAAGTGAGTGCATTTTGAGGTTTAGACTTCTAGCATTGAGTAGCATTACCCTCAGATTTTGCTTGCTTATACCTGTTACAGTGGTAAATTTGTCATTTAAACCTTGCATAAAAAAGGCACTATAGGCATGGCAAGAGCCTTAGCCAGTATCCGGAATCCCAAGGGCGACAGGTGCAGACCATCTCTGGCAAAGCATCGTGATCTGTCGTTCATGTCATTCCAGGCAGACAGACACTGGATCCCCTTAGAATGATACCAGAAGCTTAGCCAATTGTTGAAGTCAATCATTTTGTCCTTGTACTGCGTTATCATTCTGGGTGATGGCAGGAAGCTACTCAGGGCTAGGGTCATACCTGCCTGGGCTACAAGATCGGAGAGCTTCTCCATGTCTCTTTTCATGTAGTCCAGGGAGGTACGTTTCAGGTCATTCACACCAACATGGACAATGACAGAGTCATATTTGTACTTGTTGTGGAGTGACCTGAGTGTGTGCGTTATGTGTCGGATCCTGGCACCCGACAGGCAGCTGACAATAACTTTCTCCTTGTTTAGCCTGGTGAGTGGAACATCAATGTGCCTGACTATAGAGTCACCTATGACTAGAGTGTTGCGTATGTTGTTATGCCTTTTGGGCTGTGGTTGAGTGGCACACTGAATTTGTGGGCTATGTGTCATTTGGGTTGTGTTGGGGGGGTGGAGTTTGCTTGCATTTCTGCTTTGGAGGTCCCTATTGTTTGGGCACATTTTTATTGAGAGCCTTCGCGAATGTAGGTGTGTGTTTTGTGTTTCTATGTGTATGTTTTGGTAGTGTAGGTCTTGAGGGACTATGTGAGGAGTGTGGTGTGGTGTAAGTGTTTACCTTCTCCTCTTGACTGTCTAGTCCAGTCTTGGGTGAAGAGAGCTTTGCTTCCAGTTTGGCTATATAAGTGCATCTCTCACAGGTTGTAGTGTTGGGTGGTAGGAGGAGATGGTTGTCTGTGTACATGAGGCAATTGCTGCATTGCCCAAGATACCCAGATTTATCAGGTAGACAGGAGAAAACACCGGGAGCTGACCCTTAGACTTGTCTGGATAGGTGCTTATTTATTAAGTACTAAAAACTGTGTATAGCAATATTACAGCAGATACAGTTTTAATAAGTGCAAATAAGTTAAATTAACAAATGCGTAAAAACAAGTGCAGAAGGCAGTAAATTAGCAGTAATAAGTGCAGAGTAAGAGCAACTGAAAAGATAACGGAACACAGAACAGCAAACTAAAAAGTACATTGATTTTGCTATACTTAATGCTTAGATACACTTGGCTGCTGACCCATTTGTAGCTGGTCACTTGCAAGCAGATGTGAACTGCTTTACACCGTTTAGCCCTACAATGTTTCTAAGTCTTTCAAAAGTAACCTGTATTCCACTGCTATTGCCATGTTTTGGTAGACCACTCCTTGTGAATATTGCTCGTAGAACTGCAGCAGTCTTCTCTGAGGTAGCAGCTTTTCTTTAAATCCCCTCTGGCCATTTATAATGTGCATTCCCAAAGAAATAAGAACATTAACTCAATAAATGGCCCTGCTGATTCAATGTGGATATGCTACCATAATCCTGATGACCATTTCTGAGTGTGTAAATGCATTTTGAGGTATTTTTTTATCCAAGTACATCTTTCTTTACAATCTTCAATTTCTTGTCATTTTAAATGAATGCACAAAACTACAAGCTAGACGCTTTACTTTTATGGTCCTCAATGTCCTTGTCCAACACTCTGGCATGTAACTTATGATAATTTATCCCATGAGCTCCACACACACTAGGATGCCTTGGTAGGAAGACATCAATTCTCCTTAGGTGTAACTGCACCGTACACTGAATCTTGCATTTTAAGATATCATACCACACTTTTAACAATACTGGTCCATTGTGGTTTCACCTCAGATGACTCTGTTAGTCACTGGCAACTTTCAGCTATTGTCATATAGAGTACATCCAATGGGCCTGTATTGCCTTGCGCAAGGGTCTGTTGTTGTTGTTCTTATTATTATTATTTCTGATTGAATAAAAATAATTAATCAGTTTTCATTAGCAGAGAAGTAAATGGTCTCAAAAACAGAGAACACTCCTGTGTATATGTAGTAATGAAACACTGTTAAAAACTTTCAAACAGTAAAATAAAGAGGAGGAGAACCTGGGAAACCCTTCATATTTTCTTTGTTAAAAGTATCATTGTTAGATATCCATAGGGGAATAAAAAAACACAGTTTCTGTGGAGTAGTTTTCTGGATTTGAGAGATCAGATATTACTTCATTTCAGACCATGGCCTCAAGTCAAGCTCAGGTGCATTTCCATATTACTTACTTGATTCATATTCATTTCCATATTACATATATGATTTATAAATGTATTCCAGTCTTCTAAAGTGGGCAGAGTAAACGACTTCCAATTTTGTTTGCTACTGTTTTGAGATATTACCCAAAATATGCACCTTTCCATTTTATGGGCTCCTAATAATGTAATTACCTCATTGTAAAACAGAAGCTGTACCCAGATTCTCACATTAGCCAAAGTGGTTTCATGGAGTATGAGCTGTGTAAAGCAGATCCTTTCAAGCTGTCCTACACCCAAATGGGAACACCTGCAACACAAAGCAGCTGCTGAACACCTTATAGGTTCATAGGTTCATATGTAGGTACTAGGCTATCTGCCCTAGGGCATTTATAAGCCTAGCCAGAATGTGTTGGCTTTCACCTCCCTTTTAGACTAGATTCCTGAGCCTCTGTCCATAGAAGTGATCCCAGGAGCAAATTTATGATTTCCCATCCACTCATCAAGATTTCTCTTGAAGAGGGTCAGTGAGGGGCTCAGCCTGACATGGACTGGGATTCTATTCCAGAGTGCGGGAAGCCTTTGGGATATGAATCTATCCCTCCAGCATGTCCTATTTATTGTTGTGCTAAGGCTTAAGTCCTTGGAGCGTGTAGCTCTAATGGATCTGGTTTTCTTGAGGTGGAGCATGTCCAACAATTCTGGGTTAGACATGGCCTTGTATGTCAGGCAGAGATCACCTCTGAGTAAGCAGTAAGTGACTGAGTAGAGCTGGAGTTTTTTTAGTCGAGCTGCATAGGGCATCTGTTTGAGGCCCACGATCCTCTTGGTGAGGTATTTTTGAGGTCTCTCCAGCTGTTGCAGGTGTCTGGTAAGATACATCCCAAATGGGGCATTGTACTCAATTATGGGCCTGATGAGCAATGAGTAGATGGGCACAATGACCTACCTCTCTAGATCTAGATGTGAACCCTTTTGTAATTAGGTGGGCTATATAGAAGGTTTTTCTAACCACTTTGGCAATGTGATTATCAAAGGAGAGGTTACTATCTACTTGGGTCCCCAGATCCCTGATTACTTCTTCCGTAATTAGTGGATTACCTCCTATATGGTAGTTTGTGGGCACTTTGTTTTTCCCAAAGGGGATGACTACGCATTTTTTTGCATTTAGCTTGAGGCCATGGTTCTGACACCAGGTATCAGTCTCCGTAAGGCCCTTCTGGAGGATGCTTGTGTCAGCCGGAGAGTTAATTATGGCTCCCAGTTTGCAATCATCTGCGAACTTGGTCAGCCACAGTCCTCCCGTGTTTGCCTGTACCTCAGAGAAGTATATACCAAACAAGAGGGTTCCCAGGACTGATCCCTGTGGGATGCCACTTGTAACTGGTTTAGAGTCAGACATGGCACCCACAACTCTGACCATGTGAGGTCTATCCCTGAGCCAGTTTGCAACCCATCTTGTGACATATGGGTTGATATTTAAGCTGGTAAGCTTATTTATGATACCAGAGTGGGGTATTGTGTCCAAGGCCTTTGTGAGGTCTAGGTAGGCTGTGTGGACTACCTTTCCCTCATCTAAGGCTTTGGTAACTGTTTCAAAGAACTCAACTAGGTTTAAGAGGCAAGATCTGCCCTTAACAAAGCCGAATTGGGTGGGGTCCAGTGTTTGAAGGTTCCCAATGTCTTTGTTTATGAGATCTATGATGATGCGCTCCATAGCCTTGAAGACCAGGCTTATAGGGTGATAGTTCCCTGGATCCGTTGTGGCGCCACCTTTGTGGAGTGGGATCACTGTTGCTGTACGTCATTTTTTGGGTACATAGCCTGTGGTAAGGCTGAGTTGGAACAGTGAATTCATGTGAGGATTTAGTTCGTGTTGGAGCTCGTGTAAGACGCAGCCCAGGACACTATCTGGTACCATTGATGCTGTGTTTTTTACTTTGGAGAGGGCTGCTTTCACCTGTGTGTCTGTGATGTCTGGGGGACTGCATTCTTCTGGGATAGACACAGGCCCTTTTTGGGGGGGTGGGGGGTGAAGTTCGCACTGAACCTGTCCGCCAGGATGTTGGCAATGTCTGTGAGTTCAGTGTATTTTGTGCCATTTTGCACCAGCTCAGAGTAGATCTGCGAGCTGCCACCCAGATTTTTGATGTAGCTAAAGAACACCTTGTGATTAACTTTAGAGTTTTGGCGATTTTTCTTTCGAAGCTGGCTTTTGATTTTATGAGGTATCGAAGTTTCTTGCTAGTACTGATCAAGGATGCCTTCCCTTTTTGGGATTTTGCCTTGTCATGTAATAGTTTCCTCCTTCTGTTGTATAGCTTATTTATGGCCGGGATCCACCAGACTGGGCTCCTGTTCTTGGAGGAGTGAATCTTGGTTTTACTTGGGATGGCACAATCCATGCATTCCTCTAGGTGCTCATAGAGTGCATTTGTAAAGGATTCTGCAGTTTGGGTAGCATTTTCCATTAGCCTGGGGGATTTGAAACTTTCCACCTCGGTTTTGAGAAGTGTGAAGTTTGCTTTTGAGAAATTTTTCACAGTGGTTTCCTTGGATGGGGGTGGGGTCGGGATGTGGATGTCCATTGTGATACATTTATGGTCTGATCTTACCAACGAGGGATTTACCTCTGGTGTGGAACATTGAGCCCCCATGTTGGTGATGACCAAGTCCAATATGTTGTCCCCTCTTGTGGGAGTGTTGACCAGTTGTTCCATGGCATTTGAGTTTATAAACCCCAGGAACCATTGAGCAAAAGAGTTGGGACTTGAGTAGTTTTCCCAGTCAATGTTTGGGTAGTTGAAATCCCCCAATATCATGGTGTTTGGTGAGACCTTCATATTCTCCAATGTTCTCAGGAATGCCGTGTGGGGATCCTAAGACAAGGTGGGTGATCTGTAGCAGGCTATGAACTGAAAAGCAGTTTTACCTACTGTTAGTTGCACATGGATGGTCTCTGCTGCCTCATGCAGTGCAACTAATCTGGAGGTGTGGGTATCCCTGATGAAAATGGATACTCCCCCACCTTTAGTATTCCGGTCCAAGTTCTGGGGCCAAAAGGAATGGTATGAGTTGAATCCTGGTAGTGCTGGGGTGCTCTCTGGAGCCTTGAACCAGGTTTCTGTTACTGCACAGATATCGATTTTCTCCATATTGAGTAGTGCCTCGAGTGCGTGCATCTTGAGGTTTAGACATCTGGCATTGAGTAGCATTCCCCTTAGTTTTTTTTTTTCTGGTATTGTCTATGGAGGTGGGTTTGTCTTTTGAGCCTTGCCTAAAAAAGGCACTATGGGGGTGGCAAGTACCTTAGCCAGTATTCGAAAGTCTAAGGGTGACAGGTGCAAGCCGTCCCTGGTGAAGCAACGTGGCTTATCTAACATGTCATCCCAGGCTGACAGACACTGGATCCCCTTTGAATGACACCAACAGCTTAGCCAATTGTTAAAATTGATCATTTTGTTTTTATACAGCGGCATCATTCTTGGTGAGGGTAATATGCTACTCAGGGTCAGGGTCATACCAGCTTGGGCTACATGATCAGAGAGCTCCTCTATGTGTCTTTTCATGTAGTCCAGGGAGGTACATCTCAGGTCATTCACACCAACAAGGACAATGATAGAGTCATATTTGTACCTGCTTTGGAGTGACCTGGGTGCCGGTGTTATGTGGCGGATTCTGGCTCCCGACAGGCAACTTACAGTAACCCTCTCCTTGTTCAGTCTGGTGAGTGGAACGTCAATGTGCCTGACAATAGAGTCTCCAATTATTAGCGTATTAGGTGTGCTATTTAGCCCTAGGGGCTGTGATTGTGTGGCACACTGACTTTGTGAAGTATGTGATACATGTAAGTTGTTGTGGGGTAGCGGTTGCTTGGGTGTTTGCTTTGGAGGTCTCTGCTGCTTTGACAGATTTTTATTTAGAGCCTCCGAGTATGTTTTTGTGAGTTTATGTGTCTTGTTTGCTAGTGCGTTTGGTCTATGTGAGACTGGTTGTGTGGTGCGAGTGGTTTCTTTCTCCTACTGACTGACTGCGCCAGTCCTGGGTTGAGAGAGCTCAGCCTTCAGTTTGGCTGTATAGTTGCATCTCTCACAAATATTTGAGTTTGTTGGAAGAAGGAGAGGGTTGTCTGTGTACATAAGGCAATTGTAACATTGCCTCAAGATTCCCAGATTCACCAGCTGGACTGGAGAGTATACCTGAAACTGCGCTTTGGACATGCCTGGATAGATTAAAAAACTGGTTTATTGACTGACTGGAATGGACGAATAGGGAACCTTGTACTTCTGGATAGCATAAGGGGGTGTAGTTCTAAAGTTTCTTAGTGCTTATTGAGGAATTTGAGCAAGTGCTGGGCTGTAGAATGAAGGTTGAGTGCTTACTTTGAGAGTTTGACTAGTTCTAAGGAAAAAATTAAAGAGAAGACTTTGTGGAGCCAGAAATTGTTAAAAACTGCTTAAACGGCACTGCACTACGTTGCGTGATGTTGTGCAATGTGAAAAATTGCACAAAACTGCGCTAAAGCGGGTTTTAAGGCACAGAGTTTGAAAGAGATAGGAAATGGCCCAAAACGGCCAATAAACAACTAGTTACTGGGCTGAGACCACTCCTCTAGGGACAGATAGGCTGATCAGAGCTCCCCACTCTCACTGGTGAACAAATAAGCTTCCTCCTATCCAAGTAAGGATATGGGAAACACATGAACTATGACATAGCCTAGAATTTAGCAATACCTGAAAACTGGACTATTCTAGCTCAGAAAAGGCGGGAAACAAAGATATTTTTTTTTGTTTTTTTTTCTTTTTTTTCTTTTTTTTTTTCACTTAATCACAGAAACTAGGCACAGGAATACAGTAAATGCTTTAGATCGGCTAGCGCACTTGAGTCTGTAGCCTACAACAATTAAACAAGGCAAAAACAACTTTTAAAGTGCAAAACACAAAAAAATGCAGACAATTGCAGAAAAACAAACTTTGCAGAACTCCTGATAGGTAGAAAACTCGCTTTTCGGCGAGACTAAACAGTTGCTGGTAGGAAAGCAGAAAAAAAACATACTTATAATCTGTTAAAGTCCCTCTTTCGCTCACTGCTGCTTGTAGGACTCTGCAGGACACCACAAGGAGCTGTGCTGAGTCTGTTACAAGCGCAAAACCACGCTAAAGCGGGTTTTAAGGCAGGGAGTTTGAAAGAGATAGGAAATGGCCCAAAACGGCCAATAAGCAACTAGTTACTGGGCTGAGACCACTCCTCCAGGGACAGATAGGCTGCTCAGAGCTCCCCACTATCACTGGTGAACAAAGAAGCTTCCTCCTATCCAAGTAAGGATATGGGCAACACAGGAACTATGACACAGCTTAGAATTCAACAATACCTGAAAACTGGACTATTCTAGCTCAGAAAAGGCAGGAAACAAGGATATATATATATATTTTTTTTTTTCTTTCTTTTTTCACTTAATCACAGAAACTAGGCACAGGAATACAGTAAATGCTTTAGATCGGCTAGCGCACTTGAGCACCTTAGCAAGTGTGTCACAGGTTAGGAATATTCTATGTATATATTCCCACTGAAAGGGTCTCAAAAAGGGAGGACATTTTAGATTGCGGTGATAATATAGTTTGAGTAGCTTCAGAATCAGGGCATTCCATTTTAGTCATGTCATTCTAATAACGTTTTTGAATAACATATTTACTTCTCATAGCAGGCAACACAAAAGGGAGAAATAGACCCTAGATATAAAATTCCTTAGCCTGAGCTCTTGTGCTGTCTTTAGCAACACTTGTGGCACTCCCTCAGCATTCCTGTGTTGCTTGGTCCAGTTAAAGTTATTGTTATGAGTCACTCCTAGAAAAAGTAACCGTTGCTGCCATCCTGCTGTGGTCTTTGCTGATACCCTTTCTTTAGTGAAAATTAGACACCTACGTACTGGTAGTCCATTATCATTGTGAATCTCTTTCCATACAAATATTGATTAGACGTCTTTACTCACCATGTCAGATAAAGGTTCCTTTGTCAGTCTGGACATTATTCTGTTTCCATCAAGGACTTTGAAACAAATGCAGTAGGTCTCTTTGTATTGTTTGTGATAGAGTGGCACTATTCATAAGGAAAAGCATCAAATGCTGACCTTCCAGCCAAGGAAGAATCAGAGTACACTCACACTTTGCCCAATTTTTTCATCTGTTTGTATAACTGGAAGACTAATATGATGTAGCTCCTTCCTTTAGCAATACACACAGTGGATACCGAAGCATTGAGACATTTGTCACAATAGTAATTTATGAGTCATGTCCGCAAACTCATCTGCATTACATTCAGAGGCCAGGGTGCTTTCAACACAGCTTCCTCATAGTCCTGTGGTGCTTGTAGACCATGTTCATCAATCACATACCCAAAAGAAAAAGTTTGAGGAAGTCACATTTACCTCTCATAGTTTGAAGCACATTGTCTTTGAATCGGTCCAGGACCATTTGTGAATTGTTAATGTGATCTTTTTAATCTTGGACTGTCATAAGGATATCACTGATGTATCATTTCCTCTTGAGAATTATTTGTAGCATTGTACTCTGCCAAATGGCTGCTACAGATGCCACTGAAACACATCTTTTACATATAAATAAGCTTCTGTATATGTAGGTGGAAAAATAAAGTCTATGTGGCAGCTGCATCCCGACTTGTGTGTGTGTGTTTCGTGGATCACTTTTTCATCAGTGTACATTTTATAAGCAGTTTTTGCATTTTCAATGGTATGCCTGAAAAAAATTCCTTATAACCAGTGGCGACGAAAATAATACCATTCCTATATCTAATTCCAGTTTTCATTTGCATACCTTATGTGGAAACCTGTCATCTCAAGTGTACCACATAACTCTTCTTTTTTAGTTATATTACATAGTTCTAAACACAGTATCTCCTGTTTTCCAAATTTCGCATCGTATTCCACTTCCTCTTACTGATATCATGTTCACTGTCTGTGTTGCACACTTTATGCATATGAATGCTTTCCATACATTTTTTTTCATATCGAGTTTATCAACTGTACTCTGACACCACCTTTCTGTTTGCAGATTCATTCAGTGTGTCTTTTCTTATGGCATAGGAACAAGTAGGTACAAAGGTACATGATCCAGGGGGGCCAAGACGTGCTGAGCCACATACACCTTTAAGCAGACAAATGTAGACGTTCTTGCCACCATTGTCAAGCACTTAATACTGCTTACCTCCCCAATCAAGCAGGGTCTTACACGATAAACTTGATGTAATTTTGTTTCTACCCATCCAGTAGTACTTTGGCCTGCAGTAGTAACTCATTCCATAGGCTGGAAATATGCTGTGTTAGGAACCTATCCCTCTAGCTGGACTTGTTTATATTTTGGTGTAGGTTTAAGTCTCTGTTGTGGGAAGCACTGGTTTTGCAAAGGAATAGGAGGTCAATTAGGAGTAAGTCTTTCATAACTCAATACAATAAACAAAGGTCTTCTGGGAACAGCCGGTAGGCTACTGAGTACAAGGCAAGTTGTGCCAGTCTTCCAGGATAGCTGCTGGATTTAACACCGTTATTTATTTATTTATTTAGAAATATGGGGGGGTGGGCTTTCTGGTTGAGCAATATGCCTAGATTTGTATGCACAAGGGACACTGTATTCCATGAAGGATCTAATAACAGAAGAATACATAGGTAAGATGGTTTCTTTGGTTCTTGAAGGCATTCCCTTGGTAATTAACTGAACTAGGTAGAAGGATTTCCTGACTACGGTGGAAACATTATGATTGAAAGAAAGAGTTGTCCACATAAGTATCCAGGTCTCTTATGACCATCTCTATCTAAGGAGGAGTACCATTTACAGCATATAAGGTGGAACTGGCTTTTTTGCTGGAAGTTACTCTGCTGCACTTTTTTGTATTTAACTTTAGACTGTTTTCAGTACACTATGTATGCACATGTTTCATGTTCCGACCTTCTGGAGCTGTTTTAGTTTCAGTAGATGAGCAGATAACAGTACCCAGTTTGCAGTCATGAGCAAACTTTGCCAACCTCATTTCCAGGATATTCGCTTGGATGGCTGTAAAATAATGTATAAATGGAGAGAGACAAGCACTGATCCCTGTGGCACCCCACTTATTACAATTTTATATTCAGAGAGTGTACCGGCAACTTTCACAAACTGGGATCTGTTAGCTAACCAGTTTGCAAAGCAGCAAACAATACAGAGGTTTATACTGTTTGTTTAATTATGCAATAATTCCAGCATAGAGAATGGTATTGAAATCCTTGGCTTTGTTAAGATAAGCAGTGATAACAGAGTAACCATTGTCTACAGCCTCTGTAAACTTTTCAGAGAAGTTTATTAGGTTCTGGAGACAGGATATGCCCTTCAAAAAAACAAACGGTGGGGGGGGGGGGGTCTATTTCACTTAACTTGCCGATGTCTGCATAAATGTGTTCTGCTATGATACATTCCATGGCTTTGCATATAAGACTGGGGAGGCTTATAGGCCTATAATTACTTGTGTCTGCAGAGGTGCCAATCATACACAGAGAGTCACAGTGGCTGTTCTCCAGGCAGTAGGTACAAACCCCCATAGACAGGCTGAGGCTGAAGATTTTAAGTAGAGGCTCAAATAGTGGATAAGTGGCTCTTATGAGAATGTAGCACATTATGTTGTCCATTCCAATGGAAGATTACTTTTAGCTTTTGACAGGGATTCTTAGCCAGGGTGATTTTAGGTGAAACTAAATTTTCACCGACAGTTGGGGCTCCAGTGTTGGTAGGTGAGGCAAAGTTAGCATTAAAATTGAGTTTGTGAACTTATTATGAATGAATGACATTACTCCTTAATTTGCTGACATAGATGATGAAAGATTTGAAGTTTCCTTTGGCATCTCTGGCAACCTTAAGTTCATATCCTGCTTTATATTTTCTAATTGCGCTCTTCAGTTCTTTGCTAGCAAGTTTCACTGTGGTCTTGAGGTAAAGGGATGGGAATCACTTGCAGATTTTCATTATTTTGTTATACTATATAAAAGTTCCACCACCATAGTAGTTTATTCCAGAATTTGGCATTATATTTAGGGCTGATGTGTGCTGCATTATTTATGTGGCTTTTTAGGTGCTAGTAAAAGTTGGTGATGAATGCATCAGCCCTCTCAGTTGCAGCTAAGGGATTGTTAGGAATTTTGCATTTGTCCTCTAAAAACCTAAGCAGGTTTGCCCCTAGAGAGGTCCAGAAACATGGTCTCATTTGTTGATGGCACTTCCTTTATTCTTATTCCTTGAACTATAAATCACCACCAGTAGGTGATATATTGCCTAATGGAAACATGTTTGATAATTTATTGTGTGTTCATTGGTTAAATTTAGCAATCAAGCACTCAGCCACACCCTATTGCAGCTCAGTAACATTTCTTGAAGATTCTTCCATGGACAGTGAAATATTCAGAGACACATTTAGTATCACATCTTTCTATGGCAGAAACCTTTACATATATGCACTTACACGTTAGTCTTTTAATGCCTAATTCTTCTGAACTGAACATGATCTGCTTATGTTCCCAGACCTGCCATACAGATATATATTTATGTGTCCTTTGCCAGAGCATTTTTATGTTCGTTTTCAAAAAATATATCTTGTTTGTGTGAAAGATATTTGTTCTTTCCTTTACCTGTTAACATTTTACTAAAGTAAAAGACTAATATACAATCACTCTTAAGGTATCTAAACTTACTTGAGGTATAGATTATCAGCACATTAATCCTTGTTGTTGGAAGAAGAAGAAACTATATATTTTTTACTGCATTCACATTTATTAAACAATTTGTATGTGGTTCACAGTATAGGATTCAAGACTCCACACCAGCTTTGGCTTCAGGTGTGCCACATATATTTTAGAATTTTCATTACCAGCATAACACATTTCACTAAATCTAGGAGATGATGCACATGATTGTTTTATTCCTGTAAATCTTGCTCAGTCATCATTTTAACATGTTTACTTTTAACTAACACACAGTTATAACTCTCCCTAATGTAATTCAAAGACTGAAATGTATCATTAATATGACATCTGCCCCTTTCTTTCATTCATCACTCATTTGTCAATTACCTGCTTAACCCAGTACAGTGTCAGAGGAGAGACAAAGCCTGTCCCAACAAGCAGTGGGGACAGTGCATAAAAACTCATTCAGAGCTATGTGCCAAACCATTATAAGACACATACATTCACTCACATATAGCATGCACGCTTACCAGACAATAAATAGGATTGCCATTTCAGTTGCCCCTTCCTAGCCCCCATTCCTATTTCATATTTAGTTAAAACATAGTTCGGTGATTTTTTTTTAATCTTTTATTAATTGTATTTACTAAGAGTCTCATGCAGCTTAAGACCAATTTTTAGAATCAGAAGTGTCCATCTAAAAGAAAGTACATTTGTGTATACTTACCATAAATGTAGATGTTCGAATGTATTCACTGTTCAATCCTCACATATGGGTTATCCGGCTCCCGGTAGCCCTCAGTCGGCCTGAATATCAGAGTCCTTGGTATATGACTTTGGCTGCCGTCGGTTGTAAAACTGATGTCATAACATCAGGTATAAAGGGAGGCAGTTGACGCCATTTCCTCAGTTTTTCTTGCCTTAACTGTCAGGAGCCCCCCAAAAGAAGGCTAACCTAGGAAGGTAGCACCCTGGACACATGTCATACAAAAAATAAAAATATATAGTCTGTACCTTAGGAAAAAAGGGGGAATGGAGGGTGGGAAACCAGGACTGCAACAGTGAATACACTCGAACATCTACATTTATGGTAAGTGTACACAACTGTACTATGTTTTTCGTGTTTCACTGTTGCAGTCCTAACATATGGGTTGATTCCCAAAGCCCAGGAAAAAGACAAAGGGGGAGGATGAATCACAGATTAAGGGTTGGTAAAAAGGCCCTGCAAAACTGCAGAGGCAAAACCAGCCCTGGATTTAGAAAACAAAGATAAATTGTAACGCTTTGTGAAAGTATGGACAGAAGACCAAGTAGCTGCTTCTAGAATGTCCTTAGTAGGCACACCTCTTAGAAAGGCTGCAGAGGTAGAGGCTGCGCTAGTGGAATGGGTCCTAATACCCTGAGGGGGAGCCTTCCTATGCTGCAGGTAACAAAAGTGAATACAATGAGCAATCCGTTTGGAGATGGTTTGTTTTGAAATAACTTTACACTGAGCCCCAGGAGCAAGGTTCAAATGCCAAATTCACCACCGTAACAGGTACAAGCAAGCAAAATCCGAGGGTAATGCTACTCAATGCTAGAAGTTTAAACCTCAAAATGCACTCAATCGAGGCACTCCTTAAAATGGAGAACATTGACATCTGTGCAGTGACACAGGCTTGGTTCAAAGCTCCAGAGAGCACCCCTGCATTACCAGGCTACAATTCATTCCACACCTTTCGGCCACCTAACACAGAAAGAAGCACTAAAGGCGGAGGCGTGTCCATATTCATTAAGGATATCCACACCTCCAGGCCAGTTGCACAGCATAATGCATCCGAGATTATCCAAGTGCAACTAACTCTGGGCAAGACCGCAATCCAAATTGTAGCTTGCTACAGACCCCCCACCAGGCCCCAGGATTCCCACTCCTCATTTCTTGATACGCTGGAAAGTATTAAGGTATAACCCAACACCCTAATAATGGGCGATATCAACTACCCCACCATTAACTGGGAAAACTACTCATGTACCAACTCTTTTGCTCAACGTTTTCTAGAATTCATAAATTCCAACGCCTTGGATCAACTTATTCACACCCCCACCAGGGCAGCAATATCCTAGACCTGGTCATTACCAACATGGGAAACCGGTGTTCCACACCAGAGGTCAATTCCTCGTAGGTCAGATCCAACCACAAGCTAATCAGCCTAGACATCCACATCTCACCTCCACCCCCAGTTAGGGAAACCATCGTAAAAAACTTCTCCAAAGCCAACTTCACACTTCTTAAGACAGAAGTGGCAAACTTCATGACACCCATGCAGACGGACAATAGAGGTATGACTGCTGAATCCTACACAAATGCACTTTATAAGCACTTACACGAGTGCATGGATCATGCTATCCCTAATAGAACCAAGAAGTTATCCTCCGAAAAAAGGAAGCCAGTCTGGTGGTCCTCTGCCATAAACAAACTCTACAACAGAAGAAAGAAACGGTTGCAAAAAAGAGTAAAATCCCATGACTGGAGGATCTCCCTGGTCAACCTCAGTAGGAAGCTGAGACCCCTCATAAAATCCTCCAAAGCTAGTTACGAAAACAAAATTGCCACTGACTCTAAAGGCAACCACAAAGCATTCTATAGCTATGTCAAGAATCTCAATGGGAACACTCAGATCTGCTCTTAGTTACAGCACAATGGCACTAAATATACAGGACCAACTGATATTGCCAACATCCTGGCAGATAGGTTCAGTGCTAACTTTACCCCCTTCTCACCCCCTAGAGGGCCCATCTCTATACCGGAAGAATGCAAAGTTCCTATAATCACAGCTGCAGAGGTAAAAAACACACTCTCCAAAGCCAAGAACATAGCATCCATGGGACCTGACAATATCCCAGGCTGCGTTCTACACAAACTACAGAATTAACTGGCACCCTACCTAAGTACCATGTTCAATCATAGCCTCACCTCAGGCTTTGTACCCACTGAATGATGCACCGCGACGGTTATCCCAGTCCACAAAGGAGGAGCCACGATGGACCCCAGGAACTACCACCCTATTAGCCTGACGAGCCTGGTCTGCAAGGCCATGGAACGTATCACCATGGAACTCATAAACAAAGACATTGGTAATCTCCAAACTCTGGACCCTACCCAGTTCGGATTTGTAAAAGGCAGATCATGTCTCCTAAACCTGATTAACTTCTTTGAAGCAGTCACCAAAGCCATAGATGAGGGTAAAGTGGTTCACACAGCTTATCTAGATTTCTCCAAGGCTTTCGACACCATCCCTCACTCCGGAATTATAGATAAGCTCACTAAACTAGGTATAAATCCCTATGTCACAAGATGGGTTGCCAACTGGCTCACGGGCAGAACCCATACTGTGAAAGTAGCGGATTCCAAATCCGACTTCAGACCAGTGACAAGTGGAGTAACACAGGGTTCAGTCCTGGGTCCTCTCCTGTTTGGTATCTACTTCTCTGAAGTGCAGGCTAACTCAGAGGTCTTTGGCTAACAAAGTTTGCAGATGACTGCAAACTAGGAGCCATAATCGAAACTCTTAACGATGTGGACGTACTACAAAAGGGCCTCACTGAGACAGATACCTGGCGTCAAAGCCATGGCCTGAAGCTCAATGCCAAAAAAATGTATTGTCATCCCCTTTGGTAAAAACTCTGTACCCATGAACTACCACATAGCTGGTAGTCTACTTAGTGCCGAAAATGTGATAACAGACCTTGGGACACAGGTGGACAGTAGTCTCTCCTTTGATAATCACATCATCACAGTGGTCAGGAAATCCTTCTACGTGGCTCATCTCATCACAAAAGGATTCTCATGCAGAAAAAAAGAGGTCATTGTTCCCCTCTACTCATCACTCATTAGACCCATTATAGAGTACAACACCCCTTTTGGTATGTACCTCACAAGACATCTACAAAAACTGGAAAGACCACAGAAATATCTCACAAAGAGGATTACTGGCCTCAAACAGATGCCCTACGCAGACCGTCTCAAAGAACTGCAGCTTTACTCCATCGCATATCACCTACTCAGGGGCGACCTCTGCCTAACATATAAAGCTATGTCAAACCCAGAGCTGTTGGACATGCTCCACTTAAATAAATCCCAATCCCTCCGAGCTACACGCTCTAGGGACCTAAACCTTGTCACCACAATAAACATAACATGCTGGAGGGATAGATTCCTGTCCCAGAGACTTCCCATACTCTGGAACAGACTACCTACCTATCTATGTCAAACAGAGCTCTTCATTAGCACTCTTCAAGAAAAATCTTGATGACTGGATGGGAAATAGGAAATTCATCCCAAGGATCACTTCTGTGGCTCTGCTCGACAGGGGCACAAGAAAATAATTTTCTTGGTTGGCGAAAGCCAGGGTACATTTTTTGGCTAGGCTTATATAGGCCCTAGGGCCAATAGCCTAGTACCTACCTACCAACCTAAAACTAACCAACAACTGTTCATATTTTCAAAAGGATTTAGTCCTGTCTAAGTAAAATCTCAGCTGTCTATGCACATCAAGAGAGTGCAGAATCATTTCCCCTTTATTTTGGGGATTGTTGAAAAATGTAGGGAGGTGAATAGACTGGTTAATGGTTAAACTGGAAACTACCTTAGCCATAAGGGGGGATTAGTTCTCAGAGACACCTGATCTGAGTGAAAAATGATGAAAGGTTCTACTGCCATGACGGCTTGCAGCACAGATACCCTTCTAGCTGAAGTAATAGCTTATAGGAAAGCAGTCTTTTTCCAGGACAAAATTAAGATCCCAAGCAGGAGTAGGAGCTCTTCCGGGAGGTCTAAGATTACTAGCTCCCCTCAGGAACTGTTTCATCAAGGGGTGAGAAAGAATGGGTTACTCAAAAGAACAATGAGCCGAAATTGCTGAAGCATGAATTTTGATTGAAGAAAAGGAAAGTCCACTATTAAGCAGTCCTGCTAGGTAGTCAAGAATGAGGGAAAGAGAAGGATGAGAAGAGTCTTCTCCTTTAGCCAGCATCCAAGAACAAAATCTCTTCCATTTATCCTCATAGGATTTTCTAGTGCTAGGCCTCCTGGCCTCATGAAGAACTTCAACCACCTGTTGGGAAAGATTTAAAGTATTAGCCAGGCAGTTAAATACAGAGTTTGAAGATGAGGATGAAGGAACTTTCCCCCATCCTGAACCAACAGATCTGGTAACAGGGGAAGATGCCAAGGCTGAGCCTGGGAAAGGCTGTGAAGGAGGGGATACTAATGCTGCCTGGGCCAATCTGGTGTTATCAGAATAACCTTTGGTTTTTCATCCCTCATCTTTAGCAGCACCCTGTGAAGAAGAGGCAGAAGAGGGAATGCATAAATTGAGAGATGTGTCCATGGGAAGGACAGCTCGTCCACCCTCCAGGCTTTGTTGCCAAACTGTCTGGTGCAGCAGGTTGGAAGGAGATGGTTGGTGTGAGAGGAGAAAAGATCCACTTGTGGGGTGCCCCAGTGATAAGTGATGCGATGGAAAATGTCCTTGTTTAGTTGCCACTCGTGAGGATCCAGAACATGTCTGCTCAAATGATCCGCCAAGGAGTTCAGACTCCCTGGAAGATACTGGGCTATTAGATGTAAGCCCATGGATGCTGCTATGGACCATAGTCTCATGCTTTGTCTGCACAAGGGGTAAGAGTGAGTCCCCCCTTGCTTGTTGATGTATCACATGACTGTGGTATTGTCTGTCCTGATCAGCAGAGTCCCAGGGTAGAGTAGGTCCTTGAAGGCCAGCAAGGCCTGCTGCACTGCCATCAATTCTATTAAGTTTATGTGCAGATGAATCTGCTGGGTGCTCCAGGTCCCCTGTATGCCCCTGCCTTCCAGATGAGCCTCCCATACAACATCTGAGGCATCTGTGGTGAGGGTCTGGCTGGCAGGCGGTGGGCGGAAAGGCAGACCCTTGTTCTAAGAACAGGCTGTCACCCACCAGAGGAACTCCATTTGTAGACAGGGAATCAGGGGAAGAATCAAGTCTAAGTCCTGTGTGTGTCGACACCAAAGATTCTTGAGGTACCATTGAAGTTTTCTCATATGCAGCCTTGCATATAGGATCATCAAAATACATGAAGCCATGAACCCCAGTGCTTGCAGGAATTGCCTTGTTGAGAGCTGGGTCATGCTTGCCAAGTTCATGAAGTAAGCCGAAAGAGCTTCTTGCTTCAGTTGAGGGAGGAATACCATCTGGGTGGCTGTATTCAGGCTTGCTCCCAGGAAAACAATCTCCCTTGTAGAAACCAACTTTGACTTCTTTTCGTTGAGAGTGTAATCCAAAGAGGTGAGAATGTTCTTCACGAATTCCAAATCCTTTTCTAATTGTTCTAGGGAGTTTGCTTGAATGAGACAGTCAACCAGGTAAGGATACATTTGAATGTTTCTCTGCCTGCAAAAAGCAATGGCTGGAGCCAGGCACTTCGTAAAAACTCTGGGAGCAGTAAATAATCCAAAGGGCTGTGCAGAGAATTGAAAGTGTTGCTCCCCAGCCCTGAGGCGAAGGAACTGCCTGCAACTTTCCCTTATTGGGATGTGCAGATAAGCCTCCTTGAGATCCAAAGTTACCAGCCATGAATCCTTGCCCAGCACTGGCAGTAACTGTTGAAGGGTGAGCATCTTGAATGCGTCTATATCACGTTATGGAAAGTTTACTTAATCGAATCAATAAAGGTCGAACTTTATTGATCGATTAAGTAAAACATCGAATAACTGAAAAAAAAAACTTAAAAAAAAAAAACTAAATGGCGTAGGCAGGGGGCAAGCCCCCCTGCACCCCCACCCCCCTACTTAAATATACCAACTCCGAGACCACACTACATTGAGGTAAACAGAAATCTCCCCTTATGGAGATTTCCGTTTACTTGCACGATGTTCTGCACTTTCGATATTGTCGTACCGACAATATCAGAGTAGATTTTGTTAGCTTACGACAATGTGAAGTAGACCCTCTTGAATTTGGGAATCACCAGAAATGTGTTTAGAATAGGCAGATCCAGAATAGGGCACCAGGTGCCCCCTTTCTTGGGTACCAGAAAAAGTCTTGAATAAAAACCTAGGTCTGCGTGATTTGCAGGACCTGGCTCTATAGCCCCCATAGTCAGTAGAGAAGATATTTGAGTTTCTACCTCTGCCCTGAGAGTTCTGGGTATGTCTGGGTACCCTTGCAAAACAGGGAAGGTGTGAAAGTAAAATTTGTAACCTTGGTTTACTATATTGAGCACCCATTTGTCATCTGTGATGGTAGATCATACCTCTGCAAACCTGGCTAACCTTCCCCCCAAAGGAAACCCAGGGCCTGCAAAGGTAGGCACAAGAAGGCCGGAGTCATTGAGAATGTTTGCTTTGAGAAGCTGGCTTAGAACTCCCCGATTTAGTTGAAGAAGAAAGCCATTGTTTAGCCCTTTGAGGGGCAGAAGCCTGCCCTCTGGAAGGTCTGAAACCCCTAGGCCTAGAGCGACCCTGCTTGCCAGGATCAGGGAAAGACCAATTCTTGGAAGGATAATGCCTACTACACCGAGGAGGCTGAACCTGAAGGAAATCTTTTACAGCTTGCATAGATTTTGCCTTATCCTCCAACTTTTTCAGTACCTCCTCAGCCTTACCAAAAAGATTGTCCTTGTGCAAAGGAACATCCAGCAATTTAGACTTAACTGGTTCAGAAAGAGGCTGCTCCCTGAGCCAAGCATGCCTTCTAATTACGGAACCAGTGGCTGCTGCTCTGCAGGAAGCCTCCAAAGTGTCAAAACCACAATGAAGTGAATGCTTATTAACTAAAGTGGCAGAATTCAGTAAGTCTTGTAAATCTTTGTTCTCCGTCATAGAAGGAAAATCTCCAAGTTTATTCTTAGTAGCCTCCAAAGTATGCTGCTGATACTTAAGCATGTGAAAAAGACAATTCATGGATCTAATGGCAAGAGTTGCAGAGGTATAGACTTTTTTACCCCACCTGTCCAAGGCCCTAGACTTCTTATCAGAAGGCACTGGGTTTTTAGCAGTAGTAGCCTTAACACCCTTGGGGCCTTGAGAAATAATTTCTAGATCAGCAGTAGGGTTTTTAAAAAGGAATTGATGAGATTCAGGAACCCTATAATACCTATCCGGTTTTCTAGGGGCAGGAGGAACAGAATTAGGAGTTAAAGAATTTTCCATGAAAACATCATCCACAACTTCCAAAACTGGAGGTATAGCCAGAGGGTTATGCTGTGGCAAATCCAGAAATTCTCTGATTCTTTTCTTAGACTGAGCAAAATCCTGACATTCCCATTAAAAGTGCTCCCTAAGAGTATTCAAAGTATCCCCCAAAGGAAGAATCTTCTGAAGGGGAGGCAGAAGGGATAGAGTCCTCAGCATCAGAATCCTCAAAGGCAGAAAAAAGTTCAGAATTTCCTTCTTCACCAGCAGACATACTGGAAATCTCAGAATCTGTGACAGACAAAACATCAGGAGATAATTCCCTAGTCCTCTTTGAGGGGGAGATGACAGCCCCTAATCAGGGAAAGAAAGATCACCAGCCATCTTTACCAACTGGGACTGAGGCACAGGAGGGGAGGCTGATGCATGCTTGTGAGTAGGTTTGCGGCTGGAAGGTTTACTAGCAATCTGGAGGGACTCGGGAGGCCTAGCAACTGCAGAAGTCTGAACTAAGGTAGTCGGTCTGGTTCTGGTCTCATGTCGAAAAGAAGAGGAGTCAGAAGCCAGTGCCTGCAAAGTGGCTCCGGACCCATCTGTGGCAGCGACAGGCAGAGGGTCTGAAGATGAATTAGCAGCCTGTGGCATGGAGGACTCCGTAAAGTTCTTGGCAGAGGCTTGCGGCTGAAAACTGCTGACTGCAGGGGCTGCAAAAGCGCCTCACTGACTACCAGTCTGCTGATGACCAATTTCACCGGTGCATCGTCAGCAGATTTAACCCTAGGCCTGTCGCGGTCCTTGTCTTTGTGTTTCCTAGGTATACCCGAAGTTGGGAGACCAGAAGACGCCATACCGACGAACGTAGGGCAGACTCCGAAATGCTTATACAAAATCTTAGCTCTACGACATATGGTACGTGAGTTAAAGGAAGCACAGAGATCGAGGTTAGGGACGTCATGCTCAAGGCCCAAACAAGTTATACAATAGGAATGGAAATCACAGTGCGGAATCTGTTTTCCACAGGCAAGACAGTTATTAACTTTATCTGACATTTGTTAAAGCAAGAAAAGAGGATCCCCAATGGGGTACTTATCTGAAGGCGTCTTCAACTTGGTAGTCGGAAAGCAAAATGAAGGTAAACAGTCGATCGGCACTAATGCAAATTGCATCTGCTTCAGGCTCCGCGGCAAGAAAGACTGAGGAAATGGCGTCGGCTGCCTCCCTTTATACCTGACGTTCTGACATCAGTTTTACAACCAGCGGCAGCCGACGTCATATACCAAGGACTCTGGTATTCGGGCCGACTGAGGGCTACCGGGAGCCGGATAACCCATATGTGAGGACTGAAACAGTGAAACACGAAGAACATCTAAATATTCATCAGCAGAAAATAAGACATGATGCTGTGATAGATTAATTTCCAGTTTTATTCCTCAGCTCTATAGTAAACATCAAGGTAAACCTACATAACTGAATAGGCAGTCTAAAATTCTTCCCTGGTCTAGTTTGTCTTGCCCTCCTTGTAGCTAGAAGGAACATTTGAATAGGTGTTTTTGAGTAGGTTTGTTATAGTCTTCAGACTAATTCCTTAGTACTTATTTATGAAACTATGAAGCTAAGAGATTCTTAGAAAGAGACTTGACACTAGGTAACAACAGGAGAACAGACCTGGTAGAATGCTAATGTCTTTAGTGGGAAGGTATATATTGTTTTGTAACACTGATACATAATATATAACATTAAGTATCCTGTTTTTGCTTATTTTTACTAGTTATTGCTTATTCTAAGCTATTTATAGCACCTTTATTGTCTGCTGCATACTTTTTACTGTATTTTATAGCTGTAAACTAATCTGCATGGTTGTACTAAAATCGTCTGCCTCACAGGCCCTGATAAATAAGGTTTTTACTGTCACACTGTTTGTAAATCTTTTCTAGCCAGTTTCACTGTGTGTAAGATATTAACTGGAAATTTTCCCCATTTGTTAAACATATGTTTGTTTGTTCTGGTTTCCTGCCAAGGAGTGTATCATATAACTGATTTGTTTGTAGTTAAAAACATTCTCTAGAGTCTCCTTGCCCCTTTATCTGTTTAAAACCTTCATTTAAAGGCTCACTGCTGTCTTTCTTCTGTGATAAAAAATTCTGTAGTTTTTCTGCCTAGGTAGTGTAGGCAGTAGCTGTAGCATTGTCCATATTCCGAGTACATTTTCCCAGCCATCTTAGTTTAGCAAAAGCCATTTTACATTTCAGTGAGAGTGCAGTGTTTATGGTCATTGGCTGATTGAGGTTACCTGGACTACGGCTTGGATAAGCATCTCATTGTTTTTTTGAGCTTTTTTTTAAGTTGTTTCAGGTTTCAACCTTCTGTTACTTAAGAAGTTACCTTGTGAGTGTTTCTGTCATTTCACACAGAGGTAATCGGAGGAGGGGCACTGAGCAAAACTCTGATCTGTAATAATGTAAGTATCCTGTTTTTTTTTTTTTTTGCTTATTTTTACTAGTTATTGCTTATTCTAAAAATAGTTATAGCACTTTTATTGTCTGCTGCATACTTTTTACTGTATTTTATAGCTATAACCTAATCTGCACAGTTGTACTAAAATTGTCTGCCTCACAGGACTTGATAAATAAGTTTTTTACTGCATACTGTTTGTAAATCTTTTCTAGCTAGTTTCACTCTGTAAGGTATTAACTGGAAATGTTCTCCATTTGTTAAACATCTCTTTGTTTGTTCTGATTTCCTACCAAGGAGTGTATCATATAACTGATTTAGTTTCCCACCCTGCCTCTCTATTGGTATCTTGTTCTTCCTCCCTATTGTTGTCTTGTTTTTATACTTGGTGGCTTTGCACTTGCCCTCCCCTACTGTAAATTTGATCTGGGACACTCCTCCCAGTCTAGTGTCATTAGGTCATTCTACCTAATACAGGGAGAATATTTGAGAAGGCCAACCCACTTAGTTTCTTAACCTTGAATTATATTTTGCTCCTCCTTTCTCCCTTTCCACTTTACTAAAAAAAAAAAAAAAAAAAACTTTGCTGGAATCTCCCTGTGTTCTGTCTGTGTGCGCTTTTCAGCTGATAAGTAAATTTTTTTGACACTTTCTAACTGTTCAGAGTCAAATAAAACAATAATTGAATTCAGTTCAGAACACATTTTGAATAAATTGCATTTATTTAAACTGTATTTGCTTTAATACTTCTACACACACGTGTGCTAGCTTACACTGCACTTGAATTGTTTTTAGTGTTGTTTTAGCTGCTTTTCTGTAAACAAAAAAAATTCTAACTTGTTTCCTGCCTTTCCTGTAACTAGTCTAGTCCAGATACAGATTTGCTGTATCAATGACTGTTTGTAAGCTTCTGAGTGGTGCCAAAGTCTGCTCTTCAATTTTTCCCTTAGATCTGCTAGTTCTCTCCTTTCCTGCACCTTTACTAGCTTACTAGTCCAGCACTTTACCAGACTTGTAGCAATTATTGTAGCACACAAAAATGCTACCAGCACTAAATGTTCTACAAGGAAACAGCTCCAGTACTTATCATTAATCCCCACACCTCCAGGCATGTCTTAAGGTCAGTTCCCTGTGCTTTCTCCTATTAACCTGTTGAACATGGGCATCCTAAAGCAATGTAGCAACTGCCTCATGTACACTGGCAACCCTCTCCTCTTACCTCCCAACACTCAGACTTGCAAGAGATGCACTTATATATCCAAATTGATAGCCACGCACTCTCCACAGACCGGAATAGCTGATCAAGAGGAATAGGGCAACACTTGCACCACACCACATGGAACACATAGCCTTCCAGAACATACATCAGCACTGCCTTCACATAAAAATACAAACCACACAACCTCCTTCACAGAGGCTCTCAATAAAAATATACCCAAACAGCAGAGACCTCCAAGGCAGAAATGCACTCAACCTCCACAACACAACACTAATCACGAGACACATAACTCTCCTAAACATTGTGAGACTGAACTAAAGCCCCTAAGGCAAAACAGCGTGCCCAACACACTAGTCATAGCTGACTCGATAGTGAGGCACACTGATGTCCCACTCACTAGGTTGAATAAGGAGAAAGTAACAGTCAGCTGTCTGTCTGTTGGCCGCCAGGATCCGCCGCATAATGCATACACTCAGGTCCCTCAACAACAGGTACAAATATGACTCTGTCATTGTACATGTGGGTTTGAATGACCTGAAACGTACCTCCCTGGACTACATGAAAAGAGACATGGAGGAGCTCTCGGATTATGTAGCCCAGGTGGTTATGACTCTAGCCCTGAGCACCATCCTACCATCACCCAGAATGATACTACAGTACAAGCAGAAAATGATTGATTTCAACAACTGGCTAAGTTTCTGGTGTCATTCTAAGGGGATCCAGTATCTGTCTGCCTGGGATGACATGATTGACAGACTTCGAAGATTTGCCAGAGCTGGTCTGCATCTGTCACCCTGGGATTCCAGATACTGGCCAAGGCTCTTGCCACCCCTGTAGTGCCTTTTTTTAGGTGATGTTTCAAAGACCAAATTACTGCTGTAACAGCTACAAATAAATGCAATCTGAGGGTCATGCTGCTCACCGCTAGAAGTCTAAATCTCAAAATGCAATTGCTCGAAGCACTCCTTAAAATGGAGAACATCGACATTTGTGCCATAACAGAGACCTGGTTCAAGGCAGCAGAAAGCACCCCTACACTACCAGGCTATAACTCATTCCACACCTTTCGGCCCCAGAACTTGGACTGAAGCTCCAAAGGCAGTGGTGTTTCCATATTCATAAACGATATACACACCTCCAGACTGGTAGCCCAACATACTTTGCTACAGCACATTTCTGCCTCAAGAGTGCAGTCAGAAAACCCTCTTCATATAAAAATGTTGGTTTTAGAGCTCAAGTGCAGGGAAACCACACAATCTAGAGGTTATTGTCCTGTAAAACTAGCAGACACAATGTAAGTTAAGTGCTACAGCAGCATTGGAAACAGTTCAGCTTTGAAACTCTACTGAAGTGCAAGAAATGTAATAATTAATACAGGATGCTTATGAAATACAGTAAAAATAATCAGCAAAAGTGCAAAATGATACTTATTTTAATTTTTTTAGCTGCGGATGGCTACAGATGCAGCAGATTCGGTGTAAATCGCAGGTGAAATGGCCAAACCAAGAGCAGCTATGAGGAATTGAGCACAAACCCACACCAACACTGAGTTTATAAAGAATCAAAAAATAAAATTTACAACACCAAAACATATAGACCAATCTGGAAAACACACAAAAAGCTTTCAGCCAGCAACCCCGAACTCAGGTAGGTTTGTTTCAGCATACTTCTGCCACAAGAATATAGTCGGAAAACCCTCTTACTGTAAAAATACTGGCTTTAGAACTCAAGTGCAGGGAAACCACTCAATGAATATACTACTGTCCTGTAAAAGTAGCAGACACATTGTAAGTAGTACTACAGTAGCCGTGGAAACAGTTCAGCTTTTGTGTCCCCATGGCTTTGTTTATATGAGAGATTTAAAACAAGGCTGGAAAAACATGTCAGAGATAAAAAGAAATGAGGTAAAAGTCCTGTTGTGGTGCATATCAACTAAATATCTTGTGGACAAATGCATCTTGTGAAGTCACTGTCCTAAATTAGGTTACTGTTACTAGAAGAAGGAAAGTTTATATTGAAATATAACACTATTAGGCCTTATAGCCTTAATACTGAATATAGCTGGAGGAACTTAATTAAATGTCAGTTGGCTCTGACTGGTTTTATTTTACTAACATATTCTTGTTTTCAAGTATACAGCTCTCAAATGAAGGCATTTCCAAGGTTCAGAGTGTTCCAATTGTTTCATTATTTTGACTATGAGTTAATGGTCAATATAAATGCAACGTTTTGTCTAAGTAAGAACATAAGCTATCTTATTGCCATGAGTACCACTTAATTAATAAGGACTGGCAACATTTGGCCTCTAAGGATTTATCCTTATTGTCAGCTATGCCACCAGTGAGTAAATTTAGCATTATCTCTGGCAAGACTTGATTGGATTTCAGTGATTTTCATGAAAATGCTTTCAGCAGCAAGTCTTCAAAACTGCAATCAGTTTGTTTGCTGGTAGAGGGTCTTCCATCATACCATCCATACTGAGGCCGGTGTCCCCTTTATCGCTGCTGTTGCTGCTTCTGTGATCAGCTGTGGATTTCTCGCACAACAGGAAAAGCAAAAATTCCCCCTTACAGTAACTCATTTGGATAAACTAGCATTCTCTGTGAATCGCTCAGAAATGCAGACTCGCAAAGATAGTTTTCACAAACTTAGCCTAATCCCATCATTGGGCTACTGTTTAAATAACACCCGCATTCATTTGCTTATTTCTAACGGTATCCAGCTACATTGCAGCACCTTCACTGAAGCTACAGCATGAAAACAGACTAATAAATTATATTCACATTAGCTGCAGTACAAATAATGCTTATGTGATTTAACCTGCATAATCAAACTGATTACATACACTTCTGTATATAAACTACTCTTAATTTCAAATAATGTTGTAAAATCAGGGGATACAAACATTGAAAACTGTTTATCAGCTGCAGCACATATTAAGGAAATGTGCGAATAGGAGTCAGCAATTTACTAATAGACCAGTGTAGCAGCATGTGCAACTAAATAAGTCCAAAAGGGGACATGAATACAATACATTACATGCCTGTAGTTATGTAACAGTAATTCAGGCATAATATTCATTCATTAATATCAGAAAGCAAACATGAATATTTGTACTGCAACAGTGCAAGTTAGCAGCTAGCTATATGCATCAGTGTCTGAAAATTACCATTTAAAGGACCGTTTGCATAAGCCGGGTTTGGATGTCTTTAAGAGAGTACATTGCCTAAAGAGCATTTCAAAATATGTGTGATAAGTGACAGGTGAGGACAGTGTTCCAAAGGCCATGATTGATGAAAGAATTAAATTCTCAAAAATGGTTCCAAACCACAACAGATTAACACGAATATTACATTGTGAGATGGTTATTCTCATATATTTATACTAATAGAAACTACAAAATTTAAAAATGGTGTCATTCACACAACATAAAGCTGTTCAGAGGAATATTTATTTCCTCTGCATAATCATCAAGTTAATTTCTTTAACATGCATTACAAGAAAAAAGCATTAAAACAAATAAATGTATGCACTTTCTAATGTCTTGTTTAAACATGTGACATTTGTACTTCAACTAGTACTGAAGGTCCTTTAGACTTCGAGTTACTTGATTTCTGTGGTGTAACAAAATTTACAAATCTGTTGTGCATGTAAGAACATGAAAAAGGGGACTTACAATGTAATGATCATAGTAGTACAACAGAATAAACCATGTAGGTTTTATAACCAAAAAGACTCAGTGAGCCCTGACATGTAAAAAACATGGGGGATGGTTACAAAACTGTCATCCCGTTATGGTCAGGTATTTTTTATCTTCATTATGCAAAATATTTCCAGAATAAGAGTGTAACAACCTTTAGAAGCACCATATTGTTTTTTTATATTTGATGACCTCAGCTAAGTTAACTAGACAAATCTCACTAAGCCAAAGACTCTTTTACAAAGGTGACTAAAGAAGATAATGTTAACTTAAGCTACACACCTGAATACAGGTAACAAACAGTAAACACAGATAATATTTGAACGAGATGTAGCTACACACCTGAAATACAGGTAACAAACAGTAAACACAGATAATATTTGATTAAGATGTAGCTACACACCTGAATGCAGGTAACAAACAGTAAAAACAGATAATATTTGAATGAGATGTAGTACACACTTGAATACAGGTAACAAACAGTAAACACAGATAATATTTGAATGAGATGTAGTACACACCTGAATACAAGTAACAAACAATAAACACATATAATATTTGAATGAGATGTAGTACACACCTGAATACAGATAACAAACAGTAAACACAGATAATATTTGAACGAGATGTAGCTACACACCTGAAATACAGGTAACAAACAGTAAACACAGATAATATTTGAACAAGATGTAGCTACACACTGGAATGCAATTAACAAACAGTACACACAGATAATATTTGAATGAGATGTAGTACACACCTGAATACAGGTAACAAACAGTAAACACAGATAATATTTGAATGAGATGTAGTACACACCTGAATACAGGTAACAAACAGTAAACACAGACAATATTTGAATGAGATGTAGTACACACCTGAATAAGGTAAAAAACAGTATACACAGATAATATTTGAATGAGATGTAGTACACACCTGAATACAGGTAACAAACAGTAAACACAGATAATATTTGAATGAGATGTAGTACACATTACTGCTCATTCAGAATTATGTGGCATAACGATCATTATTTATATGCATTAGTTAAAACATATAAATAATCTTATTAAGTTCTCTTACATAATTTTACTTTCTGGGATTCTGAGAAGCAAATTAATTTGCAGAAAAAAATGACTACCTGAAAGAACTCTATAAAAAAGGAAGTTCTTGTGTAAAAACGGCTAAAAGTAGGTCAGATTAGAGAATAAATTAGTGAAGAGCTTTTAATTAAAAGTGATTTTAGTAGGTGGGCTGACATTAAGGTTTGTCTATGTAGTTTGACCTTTCTACCTGGTAAGCCTTAAGTACGGTTGGAAGAGACATGTCCATCATTTTGTAGTGCACACCTGCACAGGATGTGGGCAGTACTTAAAGAATCTTCCTCCTGATTTTATGTACATTTTTTGCTCTGTTGAAGTAGACAAAACTACTGTGTACTTTGACATCTGAAGACTATGTCACTTAGTCTGTTAGGTGTTGACATTCTATACTGTCAAGTACCATATGCAAGAACCTGCAACTTATACACATAGTACTATAGACTAACACAAAGATATTCCAGCAAAGCCCTATTAAAGGACTTTTTTTCTAGATGAAAATATTATTATGAAGAACCAGCTCCATTAAGATGCAGAGAGCCTTGACTTAGTATTTTTGAAACTATTAATATCAGTTAAAAAAAAACTTCTAAACATTTCAGTCTTAGCTTCATGGGGAATAGCAGTATACAATGACTTGGTATCAGATGACACCAAGTATACATCCCCTCTGTCATAATCTATTTTCAAAAAGTGCCAAGAGTTTTTAATGAATAAAGGTGTCATTGATATTACAGGTTTTAAAATACAGCCCAAATAAACACAAGAACTGTTTTCAATAAGTAAATGGAGTACTAATAGTGGGAGCGACAGTTGCTGACACTTTTTCAAATTTGGCCTAAATTAGTGGGAAAGGACTTACCTGTACAAAAACAAAGCTTTTTCTGCAGGTTTTTGTATATACACTTTAACCTTTTCACCTGAACCCTGTATAATAAAAACAAGTGATCAATAAACCGTTCATGGATAAGTATCAACAACAGTTCAGACTTTGTGGACTTCACTTTTAATTTTTCTTTAATAAAGATACTATAAACTTTTTGGATTTTGAGGTATATTCTGACCCACTGAACCATAGCTTTACATCTAACTCTCACAGGAAGCCACTGTGCAACAATAACTGCATACATGCTAGCAAAGCACATCCACTATTATATTAAGGAAAATATATTTAAAAATCCACTACAGCAGGATGATCAGGAACCAGCCACCAAGAAATAACAAGCACAGCCTTAGTGAACCAATACCTTATTCTTTGCTTTCATCCCAAAAGAGACTTCTTCCTCTTCTGGGACGAAAGCAAAGAATAAAGTATTGGTTTGCTAAGGTTGTGCTTGTTATTTCTTGTTGTCTGGTTCCTGCTCATCCTGCCGTTGTGGATTTTTGTTGTGGTTTTATGTTTTCTGCTGTTCGTTTAGGAACATTATTTCTATTATAAAATATATTTAAAACATAAGCTGTTATCTATATTAATGCCACATGATTAAGAATTTGCTTCTGCTTTGGACAGTTTCAGAAAAGTATTTGTAGAAAGAGAATGTAATGCCATTTGTCTAGATAATATATTAAATAAAATATTAGACAGTAAGCAAACAATTTACAAACCTATTTTTATCTGAATATTTGGCATTTTTATTAGTGGCAGTAACTGTGATAAATTTGCAACAACACTGCCATTCCACCAAATGTCTCCATAAAGGATGAAATGATAACAAGCAAGGTGCACCCCCATCTGTTTCGCTAATTAATCCACAAAATACAACCTGACATGAAGAGCACAGACAGAATATGCACTACTCGTCTGAGTATGGGTCTCCAACTTCTATACCTAAATTAAACTGCACACTGTTCTTTTAAAGAGCCACACAACTTTTTGTGTACCAGTGTCTCCCAGTGACCCTCTATCCACAATAACTGCCTTTCACACAAAGTATTTTTTTTCACATACACATACATGCACACAGGGAAGGTTGGCAGAATTCTCCAATTTCCCAAAGCTTTCTCCCTAGTACTGGTAGTGTTGCCACCACTGTGAGGAAAGTCAGTCTTACCTGTCTGCTCTTATTTCAGCAATTAATAACTTTCCACTGGTAGTAAGGCAAAGAAGTCTCGAAAGTGTGTACATTTTCTCATCCCACAGTGTAAATAATGGTTATGCTCTTCTCAACTAAGCAACAGTGCATAAATAGGCTTTTAATAAATACCAACCACAACAACTTAAAGATAACCTTATCTGGGTCTTTGTGTGGTCTCCAGAGAAGGTAACAAAGAGTAGGTTAATAGGAATTCAAGAGAACGATTCAAACTTAATTGGTATCTTACGCCTAAAAAATACTGTAAATTGTTTTTTTTTTCCTTTTTATAAAGAAAAAATAAAAATTAAGCTTAAAACTGTTTGCCGACTGTCTGAGTTAGCTTCATGCATTGTAACCATAAAGGTCACTTAAACATTTCCTATGTGCCTGTTATTTTTCCTGATGAATTTTGAATAACACTTATTTGTAAATAAGTGTGGCTGTTGAGAAATTCACTACAACTCTCACTGGGACAAGTTGTTTAGAAAATGCATGGATGGGCATTTAGAAATTGGTACCAGTTACACCTCTATCAAGCAAAGTAACATAAGCATATAGGAGATGCATTGTGATCAGAAATCATCCAAAATGTCTTGTGATGTGATTACAGTACACTGTCCACAAGTCTGGTCAGACCTTTGTATTTTTTGGTATTCCCATTCCAATTCATTGTTCATGTACAAGTTATGAAACAGTGTAAATAAATTATTGGACTGGAGGGTTTGTATTGCCTCTTTGACTGGGAATTTGTGTGTAGAGTGAATATAGGGGATATTACAGTTGTAGAATGAAGTGAGAAAAGCAAAGACTACAGGATATGACAGTACAGGAAATGGGGGGGGCTGGTACATGGCGTGATATTTTGACATGTTTGGTCTGTAAACTTTGAATCCCACACAACTCTGTGTATTAACACATAAATATGGTATATACTGAATGCATGGAAATTGGCATAAACATGCCAGAAACAACAGGTAGGTAAAAACAGAAAAATACATTCTGCTTCATTCACCCTAGCATCATCACATTTTAAAAACATTCCCTTTTAGCCTGCTATTACCCTTGCCTTCGAAATAACAAATAAACTTCAAATATTGTTAGATCATTTCGAGTAATTTATATCGTTGACAGAAACATGATTACAAATATTTTAACAGAGAAATGGAAACTGTCTATGGATACCCCGAAATCCTTAATGAGGTATGAGAAAAAATATGTTTCTAGGTGAGAGGGGTAACAATTTTAAAATGTTATTTGAATCAGGCTGCACTTTTAGTAAAACACATATAAACAATTCATAGCATAATGGTATTTAACTGATGCAGGCATATCAACAGTGGACCTGTGCTGCCCTTAAGATCCTAACGCAATTACGGGTAGTAAAGCAAAGTTTAAATACAACAGTTCAAACATTGTTTACTGTGCTATATGCACAAATCACAATGTATTTTTTATAGACAAAATGTCTTGGAAGCTGTCTGTACACGATAGTCAGTGAACACATATGCATACTAATAAGACTAAGAACAAAAGCAATGCATTACTCAAACACTCTGAAGGTTGCCTTCAGTGTAGAAGGTTGCCTTCTTTGTACTTAACAAGGTTACACAATATTTGATATATGGTGATACAGACAACCAAATGGAAACTTTAGAATTGTCCTGGGAAATTAAATTAAATATCAATTCTACATCCAGTTTTGAAAGACCACTTAAATATAAAATGTGTTTTAAAATCAAAGGGATCAGTGTGAAAGATAACTTTTTGTTTTTTTTATGTGTGTGTAACATTGTTGGTATGATTTGCATTATTCATTACTGGTCAGTTTGATTGATCATTTGATTTGTAAAAATGCACATAGAACATGTGATTTTAACAACTACCTATTGAAATGTTGGCACTCAAAATGCCAAGTGCCAACAAGCTGAAAAGCAGACGGAAAACAGAGGAGAGTGAATTGTGAAAATCACTCTTCTCCTTTAAACTTCTTTACCACCACCACACACCCCAAATTTATATATCACAACTCCGAGATCGCCATACTTCCAAGAAAAAGAAATATTCAGAGAAATGGCATCTGGGACTTGGCATATTTAAGCATGTTCTTTCTGCCATTCAGTCTCTGTATTTCAGGACTTACTCTAGTGGGTCCTGACATTGAAAATGGTTATCATATTTAACTTGTATTCAGTTCTGAAGCAGTCTTTACTGAGATTAAAGCACTTGACTTGGTGAGTAAACTGTTTTTATGCCATCCAATTTCTAGTGCTTTGTGTTTTTCTTTTGTTTTGTTTTTTTTAGCTAACACTTCAGCTCTATAAACATATATTTTAAAGTATGGAGAACTGCAGGAACAACCACATGTTTTTCTTTCTGATGTATTTTTAAACACTCGTATTAAATTATTACTTAAAAGACACAGGTAAACATATATTAACAGAAAAGAAAGCAAACCATATTAACATATTTCCCTTTAGATACAGTATGCATTACATATCTTTTCTTTCTTTGTAACCATCATCAGTCCAACATTACAAACATTGCTAAATTCCTATCTTCCCTTAAACATCACTCCTCCTCCTGAACATTATTTGCTCCTCTCCTTTTCTACAGATCCCTCTTCCACTTTTTTTTATCTCTTTTACATTATTCAATACTTCAAATGCAGTTGTTTTAGACTTTGATTTCCATTTTCTAGTAATTTCTTTTTGGCAGCCAATACAGTTAAACTTAATAAAGATTTACTATGACTAGACAATTTAAAACCTGTATCACAGCTCAGTTACAGCTATTTTCTCACCCAGCGTTTCTGACATAGTACTCTGTAGGGAATTTTTTAAATATATCAACTCATTATACCCCCAAAACATATTTTCCCAATTATTTCTTTCTTCCCCATCACATCTCCAACATTTGCTATCTACCTGAGGAAAAATTATTTGAAGTCTGCTTGGGATTTAGAAAAAATACCTATGAACACACATCCAAGCAAAGATCCTAAACCTTCTAGACTCTGTTGCATATTTGGGAGCCATACATATGCCCTCCCATTGTCCCCTTGTAAATTGCTTTTCCGATCTCTCTTCCCAATCTTTTCTAACCTCTTCTGACTGATTCTTCTAGTTAGCATGCAATATGTTATAGGCCCCACTAATTATCCCTTTTATAACAGTAGCTTTTGCTCTAGATTCAACTAAAAACTCCACCACATCAGGTCTTTCACTTAAGATTCCACTGTCCCCTTCTCTTTGTTTATACTCTGATGTCAGTACATGGTAGGAAAGGCAGTCTCTAGCCAGAAGTCCAGATATCTTCTTGGCCTTATTCCATTATTTTAACTTTCCCTCTCCAAAAGGTTTAGGAAATGATTTTTTTCAGCTTGGTTCCTTTGCTAGTTTTCTCCAGTAAATTGCAGCCCCCTTCTTGCCTATTTTTTGTATCCCTACTTGCAGTGATCCCTATTGGCAAAATTTTCTTTCTCTACTCTCATGTTGCCTTAGTTCTTAGAATACTTTCTGCTACTTTATGAATATAAAATTTTGTATGGTTCTTACTATTCTCCTTATGGATATGTATCCAAAAGCACACTCTATTTTTATTTCTTAACCCCCCCCTGCTTTATCATCACCTCTTTCCATTTTGAGGTATAAAATTCTGTTTGTGTTATGTAGAGGCGCCTTAACTATGTAGTTCTAAAATATTCATTCAAGTCAGGTAATCCTAAACCACCTTGTTCTATTGGAAGGGTCAGCTTATCCCACTTAACTGTTGTCCTCTTTCCCTATCAGATACATTTCGTTAACTCTTCAATGTTGTCCACAACTTCTCCTCTGGTTGATAACATTATGCCTGACCAGTATATAAAAATAAGGGACTGAAAACATCTTTACTGCTTTTATCTTACTCTCAATATCCATAATCAAGAGCTTCCAGTTTCTCAGCATCTGTATTGTCTTTTGTTTAGTCTCTTCCCACATATCCTTAGCTGCCATAACAGAAGCCTTTACAATACATAATCCTAAATGCTTCATTTTATCTCATCCCCATAAATATGGGTATTTCTGAACCAAATATATGTGTGGGTACATACTTTATGGCTATAGCATTTTCTTTTATCTTCATTTAACATTTATATCCCAAAAGGACTTGAAAGTGTCCCAAAATGTTCCACAACACTGAGATATCCTTTTGTGGATTTATCAGGTACAAACTAATACCATCTGCAAATAAAGACAACTTTTCAAGATCCATACCAATTATATCCTTGCATTTCTGACTCCTTTATTTTCTTTGGCATTGGCTCTAAATCTAAGCAAATATCAAAAGAGAAAAAGGATACCCCTGCAAGGTTCCTCTGTTCACATACAACATATCATACAGGAACCCTGCAAGTTGTCAAAATCATTTTCAGATGATATAAGAATGTCATTTAGTCTTGATAAATGTGCAAAAAGAACCTTTAAAGCAGGAAAACTGCAGCACCAGGAAAACATCAGTTTGGGACAATAATGAAATATAAAATAACTTGAGCAAGAGAGAGTGTATAAATATTTGGGAACTGATGAAGGATCAACAATAAAAGATGAACAGATGTGAATAAAACTTAGTAAGGAATACTTTAGAAGACTTAAATTTAATCCTGAAAACATCTAGGAACAAAATCCAAGTTATAAACCAATTTGCTCTTCTTGTCCTAACTTACAGTTCTGGAGTGATTAGCCCCAAAATTAGTTGGATAGATTAGATAGGAAAACAAGAAGGATGCTTTATGCTCACCAAATGATTTATAAAAATCATTGCATACCAAGATTACATATTCTCCATTCCGAAGGAGGGGTGGGCCTCCTTGAAATTGATTACATGTATAGATCTGCAATCATGGGACTCCACACATATCTGCTAACCTCATATGACTCAAACGTAGTGAAAATTTTGAAACATGAGGAGAATAAATCTAAGATGACTTCTCTGCTTAATTTAGCAGAAGCATATCATCAAGCAAGAATGGAAATCAAACCAGAACTAGATAAAAATCAGTAGCGACTGAATGTGCCAAAAAGCAAAAAAAAGAATATAATGTGAAGGACCAGATGAGAAGGCAGGAAATGTGGGAAATGCATAAATATAATTACAAGTATAGAAAACTTCTGGAAGAACATCATGTTGATCAGGAACAAATGCAGGAGTGGTTAAGGAGAGGCAAATTCAAACTAAGAGATTAAAGGTTAATATTGGCTGCCCAAGATAGTGGGCTACATATACGCTGGTTACAAAGTCCATTGAACATGTGGTAGAAACAGACAAATGTAGGTTTTGTAAAACCAAATTGGAAACAGTCACACCTCATTGCTGGTTGTGACATACTAACGGCAGGAGGACTATATACTGAAAGGCATTGGGGATTGTGCAAACATTTGGGTATTGAAGTGGCTAAAAAACACTGGAAACATGAGCCACAAAGCATCATAGAAAATAATGAAGTTTACATCACATGGGATCACCCATAACCAACAGTTCAAAAGATAGATGCTAGAAAACAGTGGTATATAGTAGTCCGTGAAAAGAAGACAAAAGTAGCACTGATCATTGAAATTGTCACACTCTGTGACTACAGTGTCTTGAGTACAGAGAGACACAAAATCATAAAATATCAGGATGTGCAGGCAGAAACGAGAGCAATGTGGAAGAAAGATACCCAGAGAGTCCCAATAGTAGTAGGAGCAACAGGGCTTATAAAAAAGAATCTACAATCGTATTTATATATATATTATCAATAAATGCAACCCCATATGAATTGCAGAAGGAGTCATTACTGGACACATTGCAGGTGCTGCAAACAGCACTTCTGGCTGACATCAAAGATTGAAACACTACTAATTTCATGAACTTTAATCATACTTGACTTAGGAATGGGGTCCATTCCCGTCATGTTATTAGAAACCCAAAAGATTTGGAGAAATTTAAAAAGGACAGGAACCCTTCCACTTTAATTCATGCCTCTGATCCCTCTTATATCCTCCTAATTAACCTTCTTAATAAGCAATCTTAATCATTTCAAAATATCTCTCAAAAGACACTTATTTGAATCCTGGCTTTACACATGTAACACTCATTGTTAATTATTAAGTTAGCACTACTTATACAATTTGGTTGTACATACTAACTCTGTTAACATATCCCTTCTAACAACACTACTTCTCTGTAAGTAGTTACACTCTTAGCTGCAACTCTCACCATGGAAGTATTACTAACTATGCGCTACTTTGCCTAAGTGATTCTCCCTACTTAATTTCCTAACTAATGTTATGTTCCTCCACATACATAAATTCAACCATATATTTGTCTATATTCAAGTGTTTAAAGTCTTGTTCTATTTGATACTATGTGTATATTTTTGTTTTTAAAATTTTATCCTGTAAATGTGTCAACACTCATTTTTTTTCTGTAATTTCTATTACTTGATGTGATGACCTTGTATGTAAGCTTAGGCTGGAGCTTTTCTCCCTGGGCCTTCGCTGAAAATGGGCACTGTCCCAGTCAGACCATCCTGGTAAACAAATGTAAAATAAATAAATACAATGATTATATCAAGGACTGCAATGCTTCCATTGCACTACTCATAAAATCCCAGTTTACTCTGTCAAATGTTTTCTCTGCATCAGGACCCACCAAAAACACAGGTATTTTCTTACATTCTGCTTCCCTCCGGATCATTATTGTTCTATTAACGTTGTCAAATGTTTGCCTCCTCTCTACAAAACCACACTGACACATACCTATCAAATTTGCCATTGTTTTATCTAGTATATACATAAACACTTTATAACTATGATTTAAAATGAAATGGGTCTATATGAAGCTGAGTCTGATGGGTCTTTATGATCCTTAGGTAATAACAACCATTACAACTTTCTTCCAAGATGTTGGTGCTTTTAAAGTACTGTTAAACAAAACCTCCAAGACCTTTATCACTTTCTTCCCTCCTGGCTTCTAAACTTCCACAGGAATACCATCTGTTCCTACAGACTTTCCTGAAGATTGACAATACACATCACCATTTCTATCTCATCCTGTCTTAACTGTTAATTGTTGAGCCCCAGCTATCTCTAACCTTGGTATAATTAAGTCTTCCATAAATATTTCCATTTTTGCTCTATCCTGATTTCCACATTTTCTGCTTTATACAAATGTCTGTAAAATTTCTGAACTATCTCTAATACCTCTACAGGATCTCTGGTTATTTTTCTGGTTATAGGCTCCCTAGGTTTGGTAACAACCCCTTCTACTTTCTGTGCCTAATGGATTCTGCTAAAAGTTTTGTGCTCTGGGGTTATTATAAAAAAAAATCACTGCTTAATGGCAATCTTTCTAAACTCATGTATATTACCCAGATACTGTCTTTCTTTCTCTTTATCACTCTGCATTTGCCCCTCTTCTTGTTCTGTGAGATTACCCTTATTCTACAATACTTTAACCTTTGCCAGCTCCTCTAAGTAATTCCTATTGCTTCTTAACCATATCTCACTCTTTTATTTTTAAACTCTATTTTCATTTTACCCAATCACTAGCTATAACCTCAGAAGATATTTCTGTCTTCCTTAATAACTTTTGAATAATTTCCATCACCCATTCTTTAAATTCTTCTCTTTTTAACAGGTAGTTGGGAAAGTACCACTGACTCACTTTTACTTCATTACCTTGCATTGTTATCTTAGTTTTTTTTTTATCACTTCATGATTTAAAATAGTTATTGGATGTGTGTTGAAGTTTTCAATTAAATGCATATTTTCCTGTGAAATATAACTTCTACCTAGTCTAGCCCAGTTATTGTATGTTGGGAATAATAAGTACATTCTGCCTGAGTTCCTACTACTGAATTCACATTTTCCATACCAAATATTTAAATTAATTTCTTCAGAAATCTACCCTTTTTTGTTATATTTTCCCTTCTTGTTTCTCCTGATACATCCTCACTTCTGCAAATCAAGTTCCAGTCCCCACCTATGTTTAATATTCCCTGCTAAGAGCTTATTGTATATCTCAAAATTTTCTTAAGCTCCATAATAGCAGTTTTTCATGGAATATAATTACAAGCCAGCAAAATCCTCTTCCCTTGCCAGTAGCCCTTACTACCACTAATCTACCATTATTGTTTCTTTTTCCTCTTCTATCATTATTGGAGCCCCTCTAACAATTAGTGTAATTGCTCCTCTTTTTTTGTCCCTGATATTCTGCTGAATATCCACCAGGAAATCCATTCTTTGTCAAATTCACATGCTGATTGCCTTCCAAATGTGTCTCCTACTGCAATACTATTTGCACTATGTCAACTAGTCAACTGCTCTGTTTTGTCTCTCTCATGTATTTACCTGGGTCTACTTCAATTCATTGAATCCCATTTCGTCGAACTTTCATTTCACTGAAAGTTCATTACATCGACAAGCATTTGCCCCCTTCCCCAATGTTGTGCGACCCTGGAGTTGATATATATAGTAGGGGGGTGGGGGGGGGGCACAGCCCCCCCACCTAAAATGCTTGTCGATGTAATGAACTTTCAGTGAAATGAAAGTTCGACGAAATGGGATTCAATGAATTGAAGTAGACCCATTTACCTTTGGGACACTGGAAAAGGTTTCACTGGCAAACTCTCTTTATGAACTTTATTGTAAGAAGAGTGAGAAGCAAAGTCCCCTTCTGCTTACTGGCTCACTTTTTGTTGGATAAACTGTATTTCCTCCTTAACCTGTTCTGCATACAAAAATGTCTGATCCTCTAGGAAAATATTCTGAAGACTGCTTGAGGCAGCAGCTAAATCTCACACCTGCCTCTTGACATTCCCATTCCCTGATTGCTGGGATAAAATTGCTTCTCTTCTACCTGGTGTACAGTGAATAATCATTTTCCACAAATACTCTACTGCCTCCAATTTTTAATACTTTCCCTTCTACCGCAGTTTTGTCAGGCTCAACTCTTTCTACGGGTATGATTGCATTTTTTACTAATACATGTCTTGGCTGTTTTCCCGTGGACAGGTTTGGAGCATACACTCAATGTGCCCTTTCAATTAACAAATCTTGGTGTAGAATACCAGCCCAGTTGCTTATTTGTGCTTCAGGCTTCTCTGGTAGTGCAGAAAATCTCAAGTTTTGCCTTTGTGTGCTGTCTTCTAACTCTACCAGCTCTTCTTGAGAAGTCTCATACTCAGCCAATCTTTTCTTAATTTCAGCTTCTGATTTTTGCAAATGTATCAGTTAGTCTGAATAGCTAGTTAAAGCTTCTTATTTTTTTCCTAGCTTTTTCCTATTTGAGTTGATATACTCCTTCAGTGATTCATTTATTTCAATCACCTCTGAGTACATTTCATTTATTTTTTCCTCTAAATTACTGGAAGCCATCTCTTGTACCTAAGTCAAACCCAGAAAGTACAGTTGTGTACATTTATCATAAATGTAGATGTTCAAGTGTATTTACTGTTTCAGTCATCACATTTGGGTTATCCTGCTAGGGTAGCCCTCGGCCGGCCCGAATACCAGAGGCTTAGTATTTCTGTGTCGGTTGCTGTTGCTTCAGGACTGTCATCAGGTAGTCAGTAGTATAAAGTAAGGCAGCCGATGCCACTGCACCAATTTTTCTTGCTCTGACCTCTCAGGAGCCCCAAAGTAGGAGCCAGGTTCTGGTGGAAGAACCCCACCAGTATAAAGTAAATACCAATATGTCCCTTGTAAAGAAAGAGAAGAAAAAAGAAGGATGGAGGGAGGGAAACCAGGACTGCAACAGTGAATACACTTGAACATCTACATTTATGGTATGTGTACACAACTGTACTATGTTCTTCATGATTCACTGTTGCAGTCATCACATTTGGGTTGATTACCAAAACTGAGGAAATGGGTGGAGGCAGTCAAGGAAACTAGGAGCAGGCTAGGATGCCCTGCAAGACTGGAGAGGCAAACCCTGCCCTGGATTTGGAGAAGAGAGGCAGGTGGTAATGTTTGGTAAAAGTGTGAACAGATGTCCAGGTGGCAGCCTCCAGGATGTCCCTGGTGGGGACTCCTCTGAGGAAAGCTGCAGAGGTGGAGGCTGCTCTGGTGGAGTGAGTCTTGACCCCCTTGGGAGGAGGCTTTCCATGTTGTTTGTAGCAGAAATGGATGCAGTGTGCTATCCATTTGGAAATGGATTGTTTGGAGATGGTTTTGCCTCCTGCCCCTATAGCAAAGCTAACCAGCAATTGAGCAGACCTTCTGAAGGATTTAGTCCTGTCTAGATAGAATCTGAGCTGTCTGTGCACATCTAGAGAGTGCAGGATCCTTTCCCCCTTGTTCTGAGGATTAGGAGAAAAAGGTAGGCAAATGAATGGATTGGTTGAGAGCCACACTGGACACCACCTTGGGCATAAAGAATGGGTTAGTCCTGAGGGATACCCTGTCAGCATGGAAGATAATGAAGGGCTCCACAGCCATGAGTGCTTGCAGCTCGAATACTCTTCTGGTTGAAGTAATGGCCAAAAGGAAAGCTGTCTTCCAGGATAGAAATTTTAGCTCTGCAGAAGAAGTTGGTTTGAAGGGGGACAGGGTGAGCTTTTCCAACACAAAGTAGAAGTCCCAAGCTGGGGTTGGTGCTCTTCTGGGTGGCTTCAAGTTACTTGCCCCTCTTAGGAACTGTTTGATCAAAGAGTGTGAGAAAAGGGGCTGCTTAGTGGGAAAATGAGCAGAGATAACAGAGGCAAGAATTTTAATAGAGGAAAAAGAGAGGCCACTGTGCAGCAGGTCAGCTAAGTAATCCATGATGAGAGGGAGGGACGACTGTGCCGTATTGGCTCCCTTAGCTTGAATCCAGGTGCAGAACCTTTTCCATTTGTCAGCATAAAACTTTCTAGTGCTAGGGCATCTGGCCTCATGTATAACATCTAGAACCTGTTTACTGAGGTTAGCAGATTGATCAGGGGTTAGGGAATAAGCCAAGCTGCCAAACTGAGTGTCTGCAATTGGGGATATATGAATTCCCCTTCCTTCTGGGTCAGGAGGTTTGGAATTTGAGGAAGATACCATGGTGGGAGTGGGGACAGGCTACGCAGCAAAGGGTACCAGTGTTGGCGAGGCCAGTCTGGAGCTATAAGAATTGTCCTTGGTTTTTCCCTCCTTTATTTTGAGCAATGCCCTGGGGATGAGAGTTAGTGGAGGGAAGGCACAGACCGATAGATTGACCCAGGGGAAGGACGGGGCATCCACTTTCCAAGCCATGCAATGATGCTCCCTGGTGCAGAATTTGCTGAGCTGATGGTTGGTGTGGGAATCAAAGAGGTCGACCTTTGGGGTGCCCCATTTCTGAGTTATTAGGGTGAAGGTTTTTCTGTTGAGCTGTCACTCGTGTGGGTCCAGAAGATTTCTGCTTAAGTGGTCTGCCAGAGAGTTGAGAGATCCTGGTAAGAATTGTGCTAACAGGTGGAGTTGCATGGCAGATGCTGTGTGTCAAAGGGTCATGACCAGCCTGCATAGAGGTTAGGAGGAAGTCCCTCCCTGCTTGTTGATATACTATACCACAGTGGTGTTGTCTGTTTTGATCAGGAGAGCCCCTGGGGAGAGAAGGTGTTTGAAAGCTATCAAGGTATACTGGACAGCCATCATCTCTTTTTGGTTGATGTGCAGAGGGATTTGCTGTGGGCTCCATTGGCCCTGTATGCACCTGCCATCCAGGTGTGCACTCCAGGCATAGTCTGATGCATCTGTGTTGATTGTCTGGGCAGTGGGTGGTGGTGAGAAAGGTAGACCCTTGTTGTGGGAGCATGCTGTTGCCTATCAAAGAAAATATTTTCTGAGGCAAGGAATTATAGGTATAAGAGTCTCCAGGTCTTGAAAGTGTTGACACCGAAGGCTTTTTAGGTATCATTGAAGTTTCCTCATATGCAGTCTGGCATAAGGAATGAGTAGTATGCAAGATGCCATGAACACCAGAGCTTGCAGGATTTTCCCTGCAGATAGCTGGGGTCTGGTGGCTAGTTGAGAGAAGTAGGCTGTCAGGAAAATTTGCTTTTCTGGTGTAAGAAATGCCATCTGGGATGCTGTGTCTAGGCTTGCTCCCAGGAATATAATCCTTTGGGTGGGGACTGTTTGGATTTCTTTTCATTGATAGTGTACCCTAGGGAGGTTAGTAGGGACTTTACAAAGGCCAGGTGCTTGAGCAGCTTTTCCTGGCTGTCTGCCTGAATTAGGAAGTCATCTAAGTATGGGTAAATCTGGATATTCCATTGTCTGCAAAAGGCAATGGCCAGTGCCAGACATTTTGTGAAAACTCTGGGCGCAGTAGATAAGCCAAAGGGAAGTGCAGAGAACTGAAAGTGCTGAGATCCTGCTGTGAAATGGAAATATTTCCTGCATGATTCCCTGATAGGAAATTGGAGGTAGGCCTCTTTTAGATCTAGAGTGGCTAGCCAAGCATCCTTGAAGAGCATGGGTAGCAGCTGCTGGAGGGTGAGCATTTTCAATTTTGGAATCACCAGGAAGGTGTTTAAAATGGACAGATCGAGGATGGGGCACCGGGTGTCCTCTTTTCTGGGTACCAGAAAAAGTCTACAGTAGAAACCTTGGCCTTTCTGTTCTGCAGGAACGTGCTCTACTGCCCTCATAGAGAGCAGGGAAAGGACTTGCTTTTGTGCCTCTGCTCACTGGTTTGGAGGTAGACCTGGGAACCATTTTGGAGTTGGAAAGGTGTGGAAAGAAAATTTGTATCCCTGGGACACTATGTTGAGAACCCAGCAGTCATTAGTAATGGTGGCACAGGTGTTTGCGTGAAAGGAGAGTTTTCCTCCTAGGGGTAAGTGAAGGTGGGCAGGGGGGAGTGAGTCACTGTCAGTTCTTACCATAAGGGGGTGGCTTAGAACTCTCTGGTTTTGAAGTGGAGGTAGTCCACTGCCTAGATCTCTGCATTCCTTGTGGCTGCTGTCTGGGGGGTCTGGTTCCCAGGGTCTGGGCTGAACTGGCCTAGTGGGAGCAGGAAAGGACGAGTGTTTGATGGGACAATACCTGCTGAACCTGGGTGGCTGGACCTCTAAGAAATCCTTAACTGTCTGCATAGATTTTGCTTTTTCTTCCATCTTTTTTAAGACCTCTTCTGCCCTAGTGCCAAATAAGTTGTCTTTGTACAAGGGGGCATCCAACAATTTAGATTTGACATGGTCTGGCAAGGGCTGTTCCATAAGCCATGCATGTCTTCTAATAACAGATCCAGTGACTGCTGCCCTGCAAGAAGCTTCAAGGGCATCAAAACCACAGTGCAAGGTGTGTTTAATTACTTGACTTGCAGAATGCGTTAACTCTTGTAACACTTTAGATTATGTACAAGCAGGAAAGGAAGACATTTTTTGTTTGAGGAGCTCCGGGGTATGTTGCTGAAATTTTAGCATACAGAACTGACAATTTAGTGCCCTGATAGCAAGAGTAGCTGAGGTGTATACTTTTTTACCCCATCTGTCTAGTGCTCGAGAATCCCTATCTGAGGGGGTGGGATTCTTAGCAGAGGTTGCTTTAATCCCTTTAGGCCCTTGAGAAATTACCTCAGGGTCAGCAGTACGATTTTTAAAAATAAATTTGTGTGAGTCAGGGACTCTGTAGTACCTGTCTGGTTTTCTGGGTGCAGGAGGGAGGGTGTCAGAAGTCAAGCTGGATTCCTGGAAAACATCCTCCACAACATCCAGGACTGGGGAGATGGCCATGGGTCTTTGCTGTGGAAGATCTAAGAATTCACTGAGTCTCTTTTTAGACCGAGGGTAGTCCTGACTCTCCCTTTGGAAATGCTCCCTTAAGGTATGAAGGGTTTCTCCAAAGGAAAAATCCTCTGGGGGAGAGGCTGAAGGGATGGAATCCTCTGCATCAGAATCCTCATAAGTAGAGAGGGGTTGCATGTCTTCATATTCAGATGCATCAGAGTAATCGGACTCTTGTTCAGACAAAACTACAGGGGACAGATCTCTTTTCCTTTTGGAGGGGGTAGCTTGGCTTCCCCTGATCAGCATGATAAGGTCTTCCACCATTTTAAGCATTTGAGAATGAGGCAAGGAAGCAGGTGCCTGAGATTGGGTCATCAGTTTCTTGGGTGTGGTTCATGCCCTGGGCCTAAGAAATTCAGTCATTTTCGAAAGAACAGTAGTCGCGAAAGAAGAAGTCATTTTGTGAAGAGAATCAGTAGTGTGAAGAACTTCCTCAGAAGCTGGTGCTTGCTCAGCAGCTCCCGACCCATCCAAGGTAGAGATGACTGCAGGATCCTTAGTCGAAGAAGTGTTTTGCGGCATACCAGACTCCGAAAGGGACTTGGTAACGGCTTACAAATCCACAAAAACAGGCATCAGGGGCTGTGAAAGCACCTCATTGAGGACTGGAGAACTGACGACTAGCTTAACAGGAGCGTCATCGGAAGGTTTGGACCTTTGCGGTCTGTCTTTGTTTTTATCTTTACGTTTTTTCGGAAGATCTGCTGTTGGATGGCTTACTGAAGCCATATCAGAGTTTGAGGACTGTAAGCGAAAATATCTAGCTGCAATAAGGGCCCGACGATGGATAGTTCTGGCGTTGAACAAAGCACAGAAGTGACAGAGGGGGACGTTGTGATCTGGGCCAAAACAAGTGATGCAGTAAGAATGAAAGTCTTGGTGTGGTATTTGCTTTCCACAGGTGAGACAATTGTTAACTTTTTCTGACATTGGTTAGTGTAAGAAAAAAGGATCCCCAATGGGGTACTTAGCTTTAGAAGACTTCAGCTTCAATTCGGTAGACGAAACTCAGGTAGCGGCCGACCAGCACTCATGCGAACTGCTTTGGGCTCCATGGCAAGAAATACTGATGTAATGGCGTTGGCTGCCTTACTTTATACTACTGATGACCTGACATCAGTCCTGAAGCGACAGCAACTGACGCAGAAATACTAAGCCTCTGGTATTCACCCCAGCTGAGGGCTACCCTGGCAGGGATAACCCAAATGTGATGACTGCAACAGGGAAACACGAAGAAAATCTGCTTTTTTGCTGAACAACTGCGGAATTCCTCCCAGCTAGTTCTTTTTCTTCACATTTACTGTCTGGCTTTCTCTCAGGTTCTCTAAATTTCTTCTTTGCTGGCATCCAGGCAATATACTCACTAGTCAGTAACCGAATTTTATTTAAGCTGACAGTAATACTGGCTCTTATTTCTCAGTTTCTTTTTTCACACTGGGACACCTGAAATTAAGCTGTTGATCAGTGTGCAGTCATCTTCCGAATAACCACATGTTAATCAAGATTTGATGCATGGATGGCTAAGCAGAGGTGAATTTAAACCAAAAGTTATAGTTATAAGGTTAATAATGGCAGCTCAGGTTAGTGGCATATGTACATTTGGTTTATAAAATGTATAGAAAAGTGAGAGATACAGAAGTGCTTGCACATCATGTCACTGGTTGTCATATACTTGCTTCTAAGAGTCTGTACATTAGAGGCCACAATAATGTAGCAAAATTGTTACATTACGGATCATGCAAAATTGACAACATACAGGTATTTGAGAAGTACTGAGGATTGGGCAAACACTACAACATGCAGGTAGTTTAAAATCATTGTAAACATGAGCCATAAATAGTTGCTAAAAATTAAGAAATACTGTCCACAAAGGATCATCCATTGCCATCAGTCAAGAAAACAGAAGCAAGAAAAACAGCTACTGTAGTCAAAGAAACAAAGGACTGAAGTAGCATTAATTACTGAAATAGCTACACCTAGTGAATTTGGTGTCCTATGCACTGACAGCCATATAGTTCTAAGTACCTGGATATGCAAGCAGAAACTAGAGAAATGTTCAGTAAAGACACCTAGATAGTTCCAAACAAACTGATAAGAAAGATTTTTCAAGCACGGTGGTGGTGCTGCGGTAGCATTGTCACCTCACAGTAAGACATTGTCCGGTTCGATTCTCAGCTATCGCGTCTTCTGTGTGGAGACATGCATGAATGGACATACCTTCATTGAAGGTTGTGCATCAGGGCCGGCAACTCAGCACGTAAAAAATCTACTGCCAATCATTAGCGGACCGGAGTTCTGCTGTGGCGACCCCTAACCGGAAAAAGCCGAAAGACACAACAACTTAAATATGCTGCAAATACAGGAACCCCCTCAGGCAGGAACTACAGAAGAAGCAAATATGGGTACATTGCTGGTGCTGAGAACAGCACTCCTGACAAATGTCAAAGGCTGAAGTATGAAGTTTTTAACATCCTAACCTGGGAATTGGCTCCATTACTTTCATGACATTAGAAACCCTGAATAAGTTAAACATGGAGACAAATATAATCCAATTGCACCTGCAATTCAAAATGCATAGACAAAATACAGTTCCATAGTTTGTCATTCCCATCCCCTCAGAAACAATCTACTATATTGCTACCACAAACATCAAACAATGAAATTCCACAAACTCTTCGAAGAACAGCACTATTCCCTTCTTCTAATGTTCTAATGTTTGTGGTCCAGTTATTACTTTCTTGAAGAAAAACACTAATATGAGCCAATGTACAGTTTTAAACAGCACCACTTTTACTGTGTAATGAAGGTACAGGGCAGAATTATATATAAGTGAGCAGGTAGATGCAATAACCAATTATGCCAGTAACAGAAGAACACTTAAAAAGACACTGTAAGATGGACACAGCTGTCACATGCACATCAAGTACCCTGAGAAAGAGTAACTAGTGACTCCAGAAGCAGGAGTTAGAAAAAGAAGTGAATGGAAGACTGCATTACAAAATTTGGAATGACATAAACAGATAATCTTAAGGGAAAAATCGTTTAGTCTGAAGAAATGAGGTAAACACTTGGCAAACTACAGTAGCAAGGGCCAGCATCCCTAGTCCAGATGCAACAGAAGATTGTAGCTTCTAAATAGGATACAAAAAGCCCACTCAGATGCTTTACTTGGGACAGGAATGCAATTAGTGCTATGCATACCCAAAGTCTTGTTTCTTAGCTTGAGATGGTACTTATGGTATGTGTAACCATTTTACTACTGTTCTGCAGTTACGCAGCATGCTGCATATATCCTTTAAGGTGAAATGTTCCTGCAAGTAGAAAGAAATAATTCACTAAATATAGCAATTAAAATTGACCTGGCTTTACCACATTAGTCTGCAGGTATATAATCTGCACACCACCATACATTGTACAGCAGTGGCTACTGTTTCCATCCTTTATCATGATGCATCGATGGAGGAGAAGAGGGGGAAGGCATGCCCGAAGGCAGGTAAAGGCTAGGACTGTGATAGTGAGGGTCGGAACTTTGAATGTTGGCAGTATGACTGGTATAGGCAGAGAGCTAGCTGATATGATGGTCTGAAGGAAGGTTGGTATATTGTGTGTGCAAGAAACCAGATGGAAGGGGAGCAAGGCTAGGTGTATCGGAGGCGGTTTCAAATTGTTTTATCATGGTGTGGATGGGAGGAGAAATGGCGTAGGCATTATCCTGAAGGAACAGTATGCTAAGAGTGTTTTGGAGGTGAAAAGAGTGTCGGATAGAGTGATGTTTATGAAGCTGAAGCTGGAAATTGATGGTGTAATGATGAATGTTGTTAGTGCATATGCTCCATAAGTTGGGTGTGCGATGGATGAGAAAGAAATATTTTGGAGTGAGTTGGATGAAGTGGTGATGACTGTACCCAAGGGTGAGAGACTGGTGATTGGAGCAGATTTCAATGGGCATGTTGGTGAAGGGAACAGAGGGGATGAGGAAGTGATGGGTAAGTATGGTGTTAAGCAAAGGAATGCAGAAGGTCAGATGGTAGTGGATTTTGCAAAAAGGATGGACATAGCTGTGATGAATAAGTATTTTAACAAGAGGGAGGAGCATAGGGTGACATACAAGAGTGGAGGAAGATGCACACAGGTGGATTATATCTTATGTAGAAGGGCCAGTCTGAAGGAGATGGGAGAATGTAAAGTGGTGGCAGGAGAAAGTGTAGTTAGGCAACATAGGATGGTGGTTTGTAGGATGACATTGGTGATCAAGAATCGGAGGATGAGTGTGAGGGCAGCACCAAGGATCAAATGGTGGAAACTGAAAAAGGGTAATTGTGAAGTGGAGTTCAGGGAAGTGTTAAGGCAGGCACTGGGTGGCAGTGAAGTTACCGAATAGCTGGATAACTACAGCAGAGCTAGTAAGAGAGATGGCTAGAATGGTGCTTGGTGTGACATCTGGGAAGAGGTAGGAGGACAAGGAGACCTGGTGGTGGAATGAAGAAGTACAGGAGAGTATAAAGAGAAAGAGGTTGGTGAAGAAGAAGTGGGATTGTCAGAGAGATGAAGAAAGTAGATGAGTATAAGGAGATGAGGTGCATGGCAAAGAGAGAAGTGGTGAAGGCTAAGGATAAGGAGTATGAAGAGTTGTATGAAAGGTTGGACACTAAGGAGGGAGAAAAGGACCTGTACCGATTGGCTAGACAGAGGGACCGAGCTAGGAAAGATGTGCAGCAGGTAAGGGTGATAAAGGATAATGAGGGAAACGTACTCACAAGTGAGGAGAGTGTGTTGAGCAGATGGAAAGAGTACTTTGAGGGGCTGATGAATGAAGAGAATGAGAGGGAGAGAAGGTTGGATGATGTGTGGATAGTGAATCATGACATGCAGTGGATTAGCAAGGAGGAAGTAAGGATAGCTATGAAAAGGATGAAAAACGGAAAGGCTGTTGGTCCAGATGACATACCTGTGGAAGCATGGAGGTGTTTAGGTGAAATGGCAGTGGAGTTTTTAACTAGATTGTTTAATGAAATCTTGCAAAGTGAGGGGATGCCTGAGGAATGGAGAATAAGTGTATTGGTACCGATTTTTCAGAACAAGGGTGATGTACAGAGCTGTAGTAACTACAGAGGGATTAAATTGATCAGTCACAGCATGAAGTTATGGGAAAGAGTAGTGGAAGCTAGGTTAAGAAGGGAGGTGATGATTAGTGATCATGATTAGTGATCAGCAGTATGGTTTCATGCCAGAAAAGAGCACTACAGATGCGATGTTTGCTCTGAGAGTTTTGATGGAGAAGTACAGAAAAGGTCAGAAGGAGTTGCATTGTGTCTTTGTGGATTTAGAAAGCATATGACAGGGTGCCTAGAGAGGAGTTGTGGTATTGTATGAGGCAGTCGGGAGTGTCAGAGAAATATGTAAGAGTGGTAAAGGATATGTACTAGGGTAGTGTGACAGCGGTGAGGTCTGTGGTGGGAGTGACGGATGCGTTTAAGGTGGAGGTGGGATTACATCAAGGATCAGCTCTGAGCCCTTTCTTATTTGCAATGGTGATGGACAGGTTGACAGACGAGATCAGACAGGAGTCCCCATAGACTATGATGTTTGCAGATGACATTGTGATCTGTAGTGAGAGTAGGGAACAGGTGGAGGAGACCCTGGAGAGGTGGAGATATGCTCTAGAGAGGAGAGGAATGAAGGTCAGCAGGACTAAGACAGAATATATGTGTGTGAATGAGAGGGAGGATAGAGGAATGTTGAGGATGCAGGGAGTAGAGGTGGCAAAGGTGGATGAGTTTAAATACTTGGGATCAAAAGTTCAGAGTAATGGTGAGTGTGGAAGAGAGGTGAAGAAGATAGTACAGGCAGGGTGGAGTGGGTGGAGAAGAGTGTCAGGAGTGATTTGTGACAGACAAGTACCAGTAAGAGTGAAAGGGAAGGTCTACAAGATGGTAGTGAGACCAGCTATGTTATATGGGTTAGAGACAGTGGCATTGACAAAAAGGCAGGAGTCAGAGCTTGACGTGGCAGAGTTGAAGATGTTAAGATTTGGACTAGGTGTGACGAGGATGGACAGGATTAGGAATAAGTATATTAGTGGGTCAGCCCAGGTTGGAAGGCTTAGAGACAAAGCCAGAGAGGCAAGATTACGTTGGTTTGGACATGTGCTGAGGAGGGATGCAGAGTATATTGGGGAAAAAGATGCTAAGGATGAAGCTGCCAGGTAACAGGAAAAGAGGAAGGCCTAAGATAAGGTTTATGGAAGTGGTGAGAGAGGACATGCAGGTGGTTGGTGTGACAGAGCAAGATGCAGAGGACAGGAAGAAATGGAACCAGTTGATCTGCTGTGGCAACCCCTAACGGGAGCAGCCGAAAGAAGAATAAGAAGAAGATTGTGGCGCATCGACCACTTCACTTCTGGCGGAGGAATGGTCACTGTGCACTGTAAGTGAGAGACCAGTGACCACAAAATTCATAGGGACCATGACAGTCAGAAGGTATACAACAGTGCTGGTAGGCAATATTCTAATACAATATACAATAAATACAGCATAGAAAAATGAAAGGGATTAGAAGAGGCACAGGGTAGCTCAAATAAACTGAAGATAGTCAACAACAAACTCTGTATGGTAGTGATAGTGCTATGAATGACAACGGGGGGGGGGGGTCATTTGGTTGTAAAACTAAGACTGCATGTGTTATTAGAATACCATGAAAAGAAGTCTTTGTTTCCCTTTCAGAAGTAAATTGAAGTTTCTATAGAAAACGTTAAATGACGGTTTGCTATCATCTTCAAGAATTAGCATGTTGTCCTTTTATAGAGTACATAACTCACGTCCTCTTCCAGAACATGACCCTGTGGCCAGTATACATTGCCATGTTCCCTGTTTTCTTTTAGTAAATCCATGTCTAGCTTTCTCAGGCTCTTTCACATTAAAATTCCTCAAGCCCTTTATCAAGTGAGCAGTTGTTCTCATACTCTCTAAGCTGATAAACTATTTTTGTTTTTCCTCTAAAACTGGATGAAATAATCTCCATAATGTCACAGTATATCAATATGCAATGGAAATATCACCACATCTTTATAGGAATGCACATCCAGCCCCCAAACAATGCATCCCATCATGCTGTTGACCTTTGCCACAGCTCTCTTATATTGTTATCTCTGTTGTGCCAATAGGGTCCCCATTAAATAACAAGCTGACCTGCTGCTCCTTAGTATAATCCACAAAGCCCTCTTTAGTGAATCCAGACTCCCACAACATGACCTTCATCAGAGAAACTCCTTATCAGGTTTGGTCTCAATCCAGTAATGCCGAGAAACTTAGCAGACCCAGACCCTCTCTCTCTCTCATTCACAGAACATGTATTCTCCATACTTGCACCTGAGCTATTTGACTCCTTCCCCACTGACCTTTGTTGTATCACAGTCTTTACCCCCTTCAGAACTAAGTTACTCTCCTTCACAAAAAAGCCACATGCAAATGCTGTAATCATCCTTCACAAACCAAACATCTGTAGCCTTCCACTTGCTCAAATCGTACAGCCAGCCTAATTGCTCGCTGTTGTTCTCTACACTGACCGTATTAGTTCTTCATTTTTTTCATTCACCTTTTCTTTACACTATCTTCCTCTATACCACTCAGTGTCCTTTTATTTTATTTGGTGCTTCTGTCCCCCCTCCATTTTCCATCTTATTTGCATCCTAACAAATTGCCTTCTTAACCTGTACAGAGTTACATATAATTACTTTGCAGCTGTCTACTGTCATTAATGCTGTGTTGTACTTAATGCATTATTCATATTTCAGCAGTTAGCTGTGATGTGTTACTGTGATGTACTGCCTCATGTATTTGATTATGCTACTGTTTTTTCTCACATTTTAGCTGTGATCAGCTGCACTGTAGCTGAAATGGGTCCTACATGCAACAGCTCACTGCTCCAGTCAACAACCTAAATAAATAAATAAATTGTTCTGACACATAGAGATATATTTGATTATTACTCCATGCTTCTTCTCCTGTTCCTTTCTAATATAGCCCCTGTGAGATTTAATACCCCTTCACTGACCTTCCAAAAGTGCAAAAGCATTTTTTTTTATTGAAAGCAGCTTTTCCACCCCTTTACCATCTCAGTCATTTTCTGTGTATGACTGCCTTTTACAACTGTAGCCTCACATTTTTAGTAGAAGAATGCCAGGGTCTCAGCATTTGAGGATAAGTAATTGGCTTCTTGATACAGTATTTCACCTTCTCCGATGAGGGACTAGTGTTTTACAAATGTAAGAAAACTATATGTTATGTGCATATTAAACTACTGGTGCAGAAGTGTGTGTGGAACTGTATGTTATGTATTGAGCTTCAAGAATGTAACCACATTGTACCCTGCTGGAAAAGGGCAGAAATGTGCATAAACTATATGCCTGTGCAAATGTGTGTTTTCATAGTAGAAGATGGAACATACAGAGTTAACTTGCAAACTCAGAAAATAAGTGAAGAATTTTACATTTGTGTTTATCTCAGCAAGAAGACAGGATGTCTACAGCTAGAAGTGCTTTCTATTGTCTGGAAACAAATGATTACAGGTTTCAAATGTAAAAGTTTTAATTGTTTTATGACTTCCAGTTCTAGGCAAACTTCTGAGAGAAAAGTATTTTTCACAGAGAAATGTTAAATTCTGTTGCTATTTGTTAGCCTGGGAACTGAAGGCAAGTGACAAATAGTGATGTCCTCCAGCTGACCCAGCAGTAATGTGTTGTTATTAATTTAAGAACTATCTCTCAGAGAAAGTCTGTGCATTTTGTATTTGTCTTTGGACCTGACAACATCCTCTCATCAGCACTTCGGCCTTGCTAATAGTAAGTACTAGATTACAGTAATCTCTCTCGGAGATAGATAGGAATATAATAAGATTAGTTTACATGTTTTCTGTATTTATGTAAGACTGTCTTGCAATGTTGTTTTAAAATATTTCCTGTGATTCTGAACTCTGTAGTCACTGTGTTGAGTTACTGAATACAGTCTTGTGCTTTTATTATGCATTATTAAATATATTTAAACCTTTTAATTGTGGCTGGTTTGTTTAGAGATATTTAAGCTCTTAGATTGCATATGTATTTGGTGACATAAACCTGTGCCAGACTTTCCCAGGAGTGTCTGTATGTTTGTATATAAATCAAATCTCAAAGTGTGTCTGTGTCAACTACTTGGGCAGGGACACGAAGCACTGGTTGCACAGAGAGGGTGCTGTAGGTTTTGGCTTGACCACTCGGCTGAGATCTTAACTCTATAGCTGTGCTAGTGGGGAGTCTTATTGGGGATCTGGAGAAAGAGGGAGAAACCAGCCCCAGACTGACTGTGTTCTCTGTGTCCTCTTAAGGGAAATTGCACATTACTGTGTGTGTACTTATCATCCTCCCAATGTGCACATCCCTCACTGGTGCTAGTGGTGAGGATTGAGGCTCCTTGATTACTGTGCCAGTGCAGGGGCATCACAAGTACTATTAAATCTGTCATAGCCTTGTGGTATTTATTTATTTGCTATGAATTCAGTATCCCTGTTTGTATACCATAAATGTCCATTATGTTTACTGTGTTTGTGTACTAGCTTTATTAATCCTCTTAAAATGAAAGGCAGTTAGCTGTACCATCACCTTATCTACACACACACTGTTAGGAAAACAAGTGTAAGCAGTCCACCATATTTTGCTTTATTTCTTAACAATAGGTCCAAGTATGTTTTTTTCCCAGTGTGTAAGAGGAATAACTTGAGCAGAAAACTCCAAACAAGAGAAAACTTCAAAGCTAAGAAGCATTTAACAAAGTATCATAAAACAACTACCATCAATAGGAGGTCACAAGAACAAAAGCTAATGATATAATAACAATGAACAAGAAAACTTAAAATGTGGAAAGTTTAAGCGTCTAGAAAATGAGAAAGATAGCGGTGCACATTTATATTTAAAATAAACTTTCATGCACAGAAAATAAGCTAACATTGGAAGATGTATATTTCAGATTCTGGATCCATGAGAAGACAATACGCATGAAGAGAGACTAATCACTTTACTTTTACACACGTCACCTTGAACCAAAGAAAAAAAGGTGTACAAGAAATATGTAAGCTCAGAAGTGCAAGCCAAAGGGAAGCGAGACTGATGTGCTATATCAGGCTTAGGGCACAAGCCATTGTGATCTCACAGAAGAAAAGAAGACTGAAGAATATAATGAGAAAGCGATCAGCAGAGACTACAAGGGTGGTAACAATATTTAGGCATTCTGAGCTCATTGAGATTAATTCAGAAATTATAGTGTAGATAATACAGTCACATAACTGTGACTGGACAAATGGAAAAACAATAAACAAGCCAGCAACGATCCTAGACAACCCCTAAATTATGCCACATCCCTTCCTGTATTAGAAATGCAGGCAAAGTAAATTGCTTTTGTTTTGCCAAACCTTTTCTCTTTATATTAGTCAAAGATGGATGTAGTTGTTGTTGTTGTCTTTCAGCTTTTCCTGGTTAGGGGTCGCCACAGCAGAACTCGGGTTCACTAATGATTGGCAGTAGATTTTCACGAACGCCGAGTTGCCAGCTCGACGTTCAACCTTCAACGAAGGCACGCCCATTTACGCATGTCTTTCGAATGCCCACCCAACCGCGGGGAGGACATGCAGACTCCACACAGAAAGATGGATGTAGTTAATGGACATTAACTAAAGTGAGTTTTGCAGACAATACAAGAATATATAAACGAAACAGAGAAATGATTGTTTCAAGAGATAACTTTATTTATTTTATTTGTCTTATATTGATATGTAGATAATTACACTATTCCAAGGACACTTTTCATCCATGATACAGGTCATTTAGGCAAATGTGATGACTAAAACGATATCAGAATATATTCATTGTTATAAATATACAACAAAGAGCAGAATATAAGTATCAGTGATAGACATAAGAATGCAAACATTATTACAAGTATAACAAAGAAAACAGAAAACAAGCTTCAGTGTTGCACAATAATAGTGTAAAATATATCAGTTTCTTATGGTGTGTATTTATAATGTGAAACATTAACAGAAAGGAAATGAGTCCAGGAGATATTAGCTTCAATGAAGTCTAATATGGCAAGAGGAACAACAGGCATTCTCTGTAGAAGTGCATGCGGTCAAGTATATATTCATACTGTTCAGACATTATGAAAGTTGGTAATATATTGTTTAAATGATGAAAGGACAACTGGAAATTGTTTTGTAAAATGTAAATAAAGTTCTAAAATGTCAACAAAGCTTTAAGGATGTTATGTCTACATCCACAGAGACTCACTGGAAACTGCAGTTAAACAGTATGCTAATAGCCATTCAACCTGCTTTTATTAGAGCTACACCAGGTATAAACTCCCCTTCAGGAACACAATACTCTGCCAAAACAGAACCAGGGCTAAAACTGACAGACATAAGAAAGAAAACAGATGGAAAACTGCAGTATGAAAAAGCATGCTGATGCAAAAAAGAAGAGCCAAGGAACATTTTTCATAAAAGACAGACTGTGTTAGTAAGAAGTGAAAAACAACTAAGAGCAACTCTATATTCAGCCCACATGCACTGTCGTCAGGGAAGAGGCGACAGCAACCGATGCCGGACCAAGACTTTCGAACTCGGGCCGACTGCGGGTCGCATGCCAGCAGGATAACCCAAGTGTAATGACTGGAACAGTGAAACACGATGAACATCAGATGGAAAACTGCAGTATGAAAAAGCATGCTGATGCAAAAAGGAAGAGCCAAGGAACATTTTTTCATAAAAGACAGACTGTGTTAGTAAGAAGTGAAAAACAACATAAGAGCAACTCTGTATTCAGCCCACATGCATACCAAATAAGTGAGTTAAAAAGGCCAGTGATTACTATGACAAAAGGAAAACGCACTATTACAAGGAATTGCTCTTTTCTAAAGCTCATGTATGATCGTGATAGTGTTGAGTGAAAAAGCTGTGAATGTCATTCCAGTCTTCATGGTGAAACATCAGGTGACCGCCTCACTGAAAAATTACTTTACACTTCTATCTTTATGCCCAGAACATCCCAAAAGACTGCAAACAGATACTGTCATTTAAATTATTTTATTTATTCATGTCAGCTAAAAGAAAAATTATTGTGTCTTTCAGCTTTTCCCGGTTAGGGGTCGCCACAGCAGAACTCCGGTCCGCTAATGATTGGTAGTTGATTTTTACGTGCCGAGTTACCAGCCCTGACGCACAACCTTCAACGAAGGTACGCCCATTCACGCATATCTCTATGCAGAAGACGCTCTAGCTGAGAATCGAAACAGACAGCGTCTTACTGTGAGGCGAGAACGCTACCGCAGCACCACCACCACGGGTCTGTCACCTAAAAGAAAAATAAATGTTAATATTTTTCTCAGGTTATCTAAAAGTGATGCCCAATAATCTATTTGAAAAAAGTGTGTTTCTTGGTCTGCCCAACTCATGACTGAAAAGGGTTTTGTGGCAACCCCTTCTATCCATTTCATGCACAGATATAATTAATAAATATATGTACATTTATTAATAGGCAAATGCTGTTTTAAATTTGCTTCAGCAAGGTTGCTGCTGTTGTACCTTGCATCTAGTTGCTTGCTGCACGTTATAGTGGGTTATAAATGCTGAACGTTTGTTATTAAATGCATACTCTGAGACTGCAACATCTCTTAGAAAAAGTGGGACTAATATATGTTACTTTTACTTGCAGCTTTTGCTTGAAGGTGCTAGTCACCTTGGAGTGAGAACTCGTATTGCTTCTAGCAACTGTTTGCACAAAATTACTGCACCACAAGACGAGTTTAGAGAAAATGTGAACTCAAGGCAATGCTTTCAGTTAGGAGGACGTCTTGCATGTGTGTCATGAGAGTTTAGGTTTAGAACTTTCATAATGGAACAGTACTTTTCTTAAATGAACTTTCTTTGCAGGTGTAGCAGATTATGGACATTTGCCAGAAAAGCATTTAGTTATAAAGGTGTATGTATATATTACATATGTGTGTGTATATATTTTCTATACATGAAAAGAATTTTAGCATAATCTACATTTAAATCATTACCAGTAACAATGCTGCCATGAATATAAAGCCGTTATTTTCTTTGCCTTCCATCCTCACCATATCTACACTTTTCCTTCTCAACTATTACATCCAGATATTGTTCCCTAACGTCCTTCCTTTTCCTGATCTACTGTATATAGCTTAATGTAAAATACTGTGACTTCACTAATTTTCGCAGTTTTGTAGAAAAGGTATTATGCAGTACAACAGCAGTATTCCTTTACTAGAGATCATAATGTAGTACAGTAGGCATTATACAGCATAACTGCCTTTATTAGTCTAGGCATTCCTTCCAAGAACCTGTTGCCAGTCTTGCACACATTAAGCCAACTGTTTACATTCTTTGATTGTATTAACTCTTTTTTTAACGTAATTATTGTGTAACTTAAGTCTTATATTACCTTTTATCCTTTTTTATCAGCTTACAATCCCAGGTAGAGCCTGAAAAATAGGCCATTTGGATCAGTGCTCTACCAGGAAAAAAAAAACAAATTAATTTCAGCTTTCTAGCTTTTAAACAACATCATGGGTTTAACTTCATGAAGCTACATGTTCTAACTATTGTAATTCTTACCTATCACTGTCCAGATCTTCACATAATGTCCAGATTTTTGCTTCGTAATTTTCATCTGTTCCTAATAACATTTGTGGCTTTCTGGCAAATCATTGAGAACCGAAAACACTAAATGATAAATATTTGAGTTTCAAAATTCACATTTTTCAGAACTCTAGCAACTTCCTAAGTTTATTTCAGCAATGTTTAAAATCTGTCCCTATTTTTGGGTCTTTGCCCTCCAGTTATTTTTGGCTTTGCCTTGATTTCTTGCTCTAAGAGGTTAAAGTATGTTGTAATTTTATTTTATTTTTATTTGCTAACTGGGGTAGAACACTAATCTGTCAAGACCATTTCCAAATTCAGCCTGGCATTACAAAACTATTGTCAATACAAAACATACAGTGGGGTAGCTATATATTAAACATTGTTACTGAGATTACATTAATGCTATCATTGGGCCTGCCACCTTTATGTGATGATCTTTTCAGCTTCTCTGTCTCTTTTCCAAAATTGATTTTAAGTCCTCTTTACATGGCTCGTGATAGACAAAGGGAAACATGGTGGCTTTTTTAACCCTCATTTAGATAAAATAGCAGTACTTTGAGTTGGAGTCATCTTTAGACCCTGATTACTTTAATTTTTTACTAAACTACCCTGATTTGTAATAATGAGGAAGCTTGTGTTACCTTTTTCACACTCACATAAAACAAAATAACATAATGGCAAGATTTTGTAAACCTATCAGTTTGTAATCCTTCAGCTATTCCTTATACTCTTCTTTAGGAGTCAGACTTAAATCAGTCTACAGAAGGAGCCTTGCTGATGTGTAACTGACAGCTGCAGTAACTTGTAAGGCACATGCAAGCTGCAAGCTGCAAGCTAAAGTAGGAATCTGTGTGCATAATGATCCTGAATTTTTATAGACATAGAAATGTGCTGTGCTTATGCAAAACCATTTTTCATGTATGACTCAAGTCACATTATCTCTGTGTGTGTAAGATTTGTGCAATTCTTGCTTAAACTTTATTTCTGAAATTTGTAAATTTGTCATGCTCTGAGATTTTTTATTTTTTTTTGTAACTCAGATGTAATTTTTTCCTTTTTTTACTCAGCAGCCTTCGAGAATTCATATCTACAAGCTGTTAAAGGGCCATTTCTTGTATTCCATGATTTGATTCCCGCAGGCTCCATTTGTCTAATTTGGGATTCCAAGAAGTCACGTAACCAGACAGTGCTACTTGTGTGAGCAGGAAAAGGGTCTACACAGATCTGGGTTCTACCCAACTTACCAAACACAACTAAATAGATAAAAGCATTTTCCAATTATGCTGTTATATTGCCACCCCTTTTACTTATTATATTATAGCAAATTAATGCTTCATCTATATCACAATCACCAAGAATGAAAAATTCCTATTACTTCTCCGAGTTATGCAGCGATTTATCTTACTTATATACAAAATGCTGTCAGTTTACACATGCTTGAAAGTAAAACAGTACTGTCAGTATTTGTACAACAAAGCCACACTGCTGACTGTTACAGCCACTTGTGAACTGATCGTATGCAGTCTCACATTCAGGTCCGGCACAATGAATCTGTGCCAGGACTATCCCTTTTCCTTATTGTCAGATGCCTGCAAACAGAAGCTGTAAATTAATTAAGCAATAACCAATGACGTGGTGTGGTATATTGAATATTTACCCACGGTTGGTGTGGTTTAATCACGAGGGCGAAGCCCAAGTGATTAAATAAAGCCAACCATGGGTACATTTCAATATACCACAACCACGGAGTCGGTTATTGCTGTTATACAATGACATTATTTAAGGAAAAAAAAACTTACTTTTCTTAAATAATATCTTTGTATAATGGCGCATTACTGTTCTTCCACTGGTTGTGATACACTGCTTCCTTGTTTTGATGTACTGAGCATGCGTATAGGACTTGCATCCCATGCATACCCAGTACATCAATGCTTTGAAATGGAAGCAACGGAGAAAAGAAAGTCTCCATTGCTCCGTTTTTTTTTCTTTTTTTTGTTGTTTTATTTGTTAAAAAAAAATATTTTGAGCACTTTATACCAACGGAAAAAAGTCCAGGCGACTGGACCTTTTTCCATTGGTATATTGTGGGATTTACAACGGGCATGCTAGCCAATCAGCGTGCACGTTTTGGAATATTAGTGTTGGGGGGGGGGTCACTGTATAATGCTATTTAATCACCACCACAGAACTGCATGCATTTGCCTTAGTGAAAATTCCAGACTCTACTTCCTGCACATACTTGCAGGGTATGAAAGTAGTCATCTTTGCTCTATCATGACTGACTGAAACTTGTCATTTCAAAGACCTAGTAAAAATAAATAACAGCTGCCTGCAGGTATTTATTTTGGTAGTTAAATATATACAAACAGTACTTCATTGGCCAGAAAAGGAGAGAACATATCGATTTGTGTATGTAACATTGCAGTACAATTCATCAGAGCTGTAGGCAGGTATTCTGGTGCCCTGTGCCATCTTGCAATCTGGTGCCCCCTTTAACTTTAAGTTGAGAAATAAAATGAGTTATCTTTCTAATTTTAAAATTGTAGCAAACCACTTACTACAGATTATACAACACACAAGCTCTTCACTCCTGAGTAACAGCATTCATTTCCAGCATATAAATAAGGAAATGAATGTCGATACTGCACTACTGGCTGGCATCTGCTGATCACACCCTCACTCACTTTATGCCCAGTTTAGCTACTCCCCTGCAACTCATTCCTGTTTTTCATATGAAGATTTCTCTAGTAATTACTTCAGCGAGACAGCCTCACGATGTAAGATTGTGGGCATCAGCCATGAACCAACCATAAAGAATATGGAATTGCTACTGTCTACCCTAGGTCATGGAGGCTGAGACAAGTTAATTTCTAAAACATCATGAGATTTGAATGGGGAAAATGCTAGAACCATCATAATCTGTGACAGGGAAACAGGTAGAATAAAAAATGAAAGGTGCTGAAGGTCTTCTGATCACTAAACAACATTCAAGTAATAGTACAGGAAGAACAAAATAACTTTAGGATAAGATTAACAACAATGGAGGACTGAGTTTTCTTTAATTTATGACTGAAGTGTCAATATGATGAAATCTGATGGCCAAGCACCCATGTGTTGTAACAAAACCATAGACAGTTAACAATGGTACTGTGACTCTCCTCTCTCTCTCTAGAAATGCATTGGTGCTTCATGATTTGTCTATGGCACAAATGAGACATGGGTATTAGTCAAAGACAAATCACACAAAAAATCTAGAAGATTAAGTTTCATGATCTGTACATGCATAAAAATATTTAGCTGCTTCCTCTGTCCTGTAAGCGATTCTGCTGTTTTCTCGAGGAATCAAAAATCCTGTTAGAAAGAATGGATTAAAAAAAAAGATCTGTGAATTTATTTCAGGATATCTTTGGAGCAGACATAATTGTGATTGATGGGTTCTGCTCATCATTTAAAGTGGAAATTAGCACTTTTGAGTCTGTCCTGGCCTATAGTACCATTGTATCTGTTTATATGCCTGCAGAAAGTACAGCCTAGTCATGCAATAACCCAGGTATGTGAACCATGCAGTCTAATTGTGTTTACAGTATGTATGTGTAAACCTGCATAACTAAACTGCATGATGTGAACTTGAGGTGATTTGTTCTACCTCCAAGTCCAGAAATACAATGGTATGCTTCCACTAAAAAATATTTGTACAATTATTAATGGTATTAATATGATGATATGAGAGTTTTCATCTACCCAAAGTTGCATACTTCTTTTTGAATTTATGTAATTGCCCAAAGCTGTGAATCAGTGCTGAGGTCTGGGTTTATATAACTGCCAAAGCCTATACTTTCTTTGTGAATTCTTAAAGCTTCATGATATTCCCTCAGTAGCCAGTGTTACTGTACTGTAAATCCAGTTTCTTTTCAAATGCCACTTCATGGCATACTCCATACTTAAATGGATTTGTTACAGCTTGCTCACTGGCTTCAGCACATTTTTATACACTAAATTCACACATATAAATAATGAGAATAACACAAATAAAAATAAACAAAAAAATAACTCACAGACAAGGTCTGGTATCTGAAAATGCACATATTGTAACAGCAGTGTACAGTACAATGTAGACAGCTGAAAACAGCATTACAGGCATACTTGTCAGAGAGAAAGTAAATGTTTTACTGGTTTACAGGGTGCAATTCTTAACCTCCTCATGCAAGTTACAGATTAGTTTCTCCAATGTAGACAGCTGCTTGAAATCTACGGACAAGCTGTCTCTGCAGTGAGAATTGTTCAACAAGCTATTGCCGAAGTCTACACTGTAGAAGCTTTTTGACTACTGAGATGTAGAAATGTTCCCTTTGCTGATATTCCATATAAATAAAAACCAAGAGGGCATTTTAACACAGCAGACAGCTATATGAAAGCTCTGCATACAGGTGTACACATTCTGTTTTAGATCAAGATTCTCCAGAACAATAATATGTGCTAGGCACTGGTGGTGAAAGACAGTCATGTCAACTGTATATTGTCAAGATAGTAATGTGTGCATAATACTTGCACTGCAACATGCTCCTGCCTTTGCAGCACTCTAGTGAGCTACTCAAGTTGGATAGCCTGACTTGCTCAGTTGTGCCAGGCTATGTCTTGCACAACCAGGTAGTTGCATTGTGGCAAGCAGTGCTCAGAATGGACGGGGATTTACTGTTTGCATATTGTCATCATGATGGAAAAGGTGACTAAAAGGGAATCCATGTCACATATACTGGGATCAGTAAGGGAAGGGAGAGTTACTTGGTTTCGATTCACAGTAACTCATTGAGCCAACTTTAGCTGGACAAAAGTGACATTGTAAAAATAAAGATAATGATGGTAAATGTCAAATTAACAAAAACACAAAAAAGCAGTTTTGATGGAAGCCAAGCAACCTTACACCCCACCCTAGTTTCTCTAAATATACTGGCTATGAAGTTGTGCAGTATTGGAGGTTAGACAAAGCTTTACCGCTTCCAAAATTTTGCAGCCTTATTTGAAATCAACCCCATATATGTAACTAAACGGATACTACTAAACCTAATTGATCACGTCTGTAGTGACATTAGTCGTATTGATGTACGCCAGTCATCCACTGACGTCATACTGCAAAAGGTTTAAAAAGGGAGATTATGTATGTGGACCAAATGTGTCAAAGCTTAGTTGGAGAGAGAGCATGTCTGGATTTATATTTTTCATTCCCTCAAACTAAATGGTAGGAATTGTGTCCAACCTGAAAATTTTATAATGCTGTACTTTGCTTTAAAATATTACTTATCTGACTTTATTTATTTTGCTGTAATTAGATATTTGATATTATTTGATAATCAGTTATACATTTAGAAATATTCGGAAACATATAAAAGCTGTAATGAAGTTCTGTATACTTATAACCCGTTAAGGTTCTATATGTTCAGAAGTGTTCATGTTTTTTTTTCTGAAGTTGCCATTAAAAACATCTTACATTTTTGTAATGCCCATTTGGATTTCTTCTATTAGGTTGCTGCCTTTTTCTAGACTATTATTGCTGTACTTGGCTTTGCATTGTTAGAAATTTTTACTCAGATCATGTGCTGCTTTTTTTGTGGGGGGGGGGGGTTGTTTATATGTGTATACTGTGACTGTGAGTGGTGTACAGACTACATATTGTGAAAATGTGTGTGTAGGGGGTGGTATTTCTGTCATATGTTCAGTGATTAGGAGGGGAATGGGCTGTTTTGTCTGTACACTATACCTGAGATGCAGGGTCACATTTTATGTAAAATAGTGTGTGTGTGTGCGCATGCGGTGTGCATGTGCACGTGTGCACGTGTGCGTGTTTGTGTGTGTGTGTGTGTGTGTGTGTGTGTGTGTGTTTTCCTTCAGGTACTGTGCACTTATCAACTTCTGATGTTCATACTGGATAATGCTAATGTCCAGGATAGACAGCAAAGAGGGGTTCTTCCCAGCCCCCTACACCAAAATGGTAAATTATGCTACCCTCACTATGTGCAATGAATCAGGAGAGCTCAGTGCTGACTAGGGCAGTTTTGTCCTACAAGAAGACAAGTTTACTTACATAATTTGACTGTCATGGTAATGTGCTGATGCAGAAGGGACTCTTCAGGCGGAGTCAGTTTTCAGAAATAAACAAGATGTGTGTACATGCAATAATAATGCAACAGAGAAAAATAATATATTAAGGACAGTTCATATTGATTTAACTCTGCTATAATTATACACAAGTGAAAATAAGTACAGGTGCAAAACATGCTGAATTAAATTTTACAAAAACAAACTCAAATTCAAAATACATTGTAAACGTGTGAAAAGTTTTTCACAAATCCCTCCATGTTTTTTAGGAGTTAATGGGTATAGTTCGCTGATGCAGACTGGGTACTTGTATACCATACAGTCTTTTAACATAAAATCATGTACATATTAATATTTCCTGGTTTACTTTAGTTTCTCACCTACGTGCCAAAAAGGAAACTCTAAACTGTTAATACTATTGGTTTATATTATTTGTTTGTTTCTTTCTTTCTTTTACAGTTGCAGTTACTCATTAACTCTCCAACATCTACCTTATTCACTTCAGGATGATAGAGAAGGTAGAGCCTATCTCAGCTCTCATTGAGTACAAGGCTGAGAATCTTTATTCTGGTTAGGATGCCAGTCTATTGTTGGAGGTGCATGAGCACACACACACACACACACACACACACACACACACACACACACACACGCACACAGTCTCCCTCTCCTCTCTCTCTCATTTCCACATGGCACCCACACCTATGGGCAGTTTAGAGGTTCACCAGATAACCTGTTCCGTCTCTTTAAGATGTGGTAGGAAACCAAAGCACTGAGCAAGAATCAGTTGGTACTTTCTAACATATTATTCAATAATTACCTAACTTCAGAAAATCAGATTTAAGACCTGTGATCTGTGATGTTATTTCCATAATATGTTTGTACAATGGATCAAGTTTGGTCTACCAAACCTTAATCATCATGGCTGACACACCAGTAGAAACTACTTCCCCCTCTCCATCTCCCAAAACATTTAGTTTGGTTGGTTATAGTGTAAGACACTTTCTTTCATTTTCCTTGTCAAATATGTTACAAGATGCAGTTTTTTTCTTAACATAGCAAATTCTGAGACCACTGCCTCATAGGAGCAACAAGACAATCATGAGTTCCTTCAGGAATGGTCATTGTTAAAACTGACATGTATGCATGCACTTCTGGATTAGAGAACAAAATAAATTACAAGTGAGCTGTACAAGAAACAATATAAAGAGAGAAACTACTACAGATTAATTGTGCACTTTTAAAAGGTATGCAGAGATATTATGTAAAAAGTAATGTTAGTACTTCAACAGAATCCAAACCTAAACAAAGTACTCCACCAAGGAAGAAGACTGCCAATTCCAGAAAGGAAGTAAATTGTATGTAAGCTCCAAAAATAAAACTGAAACACTTTATTTACCAAACTCAGACAGGATTTTAAGCATAAATATTTCAAACTTTCAGCTTTTCATCCTTAACTGACAAGATTTCATCAGAAAACACAGCCCTCGAAAAAAACAGACTTTTTAGAATTTCCATAACTCACTTCATAACAGAAATTAATTAATTAAATCAGTAAATAGCTAAAAACAGAACTATAAAATTATTACTTTATAACAATATTAACTCCACAGAAATATATATATATATATATATATATATATATATATATATATATATATATATATATTTTTTTTTTTAACAAAAATGCAAAACAGTTAATGTTGTATCATGCTACAAATGTTAATGTGCCAAAATTATAATCGCTCCGCTCTTTCACAGAATCCCCATGGCAGTCACCATTCACAAGACATGATCTATGAAAACAGAAGTGCATAATTTTAGAACACCAGACGGATTCAAAAGGATGTTCTTTCACTGAAGGTAATGACTGCTCCATCAGTTGCTTGTAGCAGTGGCCTCTAAAAAGCAGTGTGGAAAAGATAAACCATCAGGGGAACAATGGACTACAAGCAAAAGTAGTAATAGAATTTAAAAAAGCATAGGACAGATGCAAGACACAAATTACGAGTGTGTGGGAAATGCTGCTGCAGGTTAAACAGGAGCTGTAGTTTTTTTAATAGGGTTCTAAAGCCAGTAGGTGTACCACAAGGTTTTTGTCTAACATCATATGTGCTTCTGACTCCAAATGAAAATAAGGGAGTCAGTAGGGCTGTGTGTGGGTGATAGAAATTATATACAGTAAATCTCAGTTAACTGGAACTCAAGCAACTGGCAAAAAAATATCGAAGAAATATAGTACAATTTTCATGTGTTGTACTTTGCCCCCCCCCCACACACACACACACACACACACAGAAACAAACCTTACATTTTTTACAGTTTTAAAAAGGAAGCTAGGAATAAATTCCCTCTCTCCCCAACCTGAGAACAAGTCAAACCAAAAAAATAGTATAGGGTACAGTATTAGGCCTATTTTTATAGTAACTCTCAAGCAACCAGAAACTACACCTATCCGGCATTTACCAATCCCCATGGGCGCCAGTTAACTAAGAGTTTACTGTACACCAGAATTCTTTGTTGCTATTTTTGCTACTGTAAATAAAATAGCCAAATATGGTTCTGCTGACCTGTTTCCCAAGCTCTGCCTGCCCATTTCATACAGAAACAGTCAGCTGTGCTGTTAAATTTGTAAACAGTAGTTCGGTATTGTAAAAATTATTTTTGGCTTTGATGAACTTCTATAACAGAGTTAGCCCACTAGGGTAGAAATGCAGTATCTGGCTTTTAACACTGATGTTCTGGTCTGAATAAGACATCCAGGAGTTAGAAGCAGGGGGTGTGGGATGAAACATACAATAAGATCACTCAGGGTAAAGGGAGACTGCATTCAGATTTAGTCTTTGCACCCCCAATTAGGCACCTACTACTTGGTGTCGAGTTATATTAGTACAATATAACCAGACACTCTTCTCTTGCTGTGAAGGGTACCATAACATCCCCCTTGCTCAAGACACCAGTGTAATGGTTTCACTTCACATGAACTCTTACAGTTACTTTCAGTGTTCCATCAGTGGCCTCTGAAAAGTAGTGTGGAATAGATAAGACATCAGAGAAACAATGGACTATCTGAAAGAGTACCAGTAAAAGCCCATTTACTGCACCAAATGAATTGTCAGAAAAAAAGAAGATCCTAAAAAATACCTCTTCTCAGAATCCTTTGCTACAAGAAAAATGTCAAGATATCATCTAAAACAGGTGTGATACTGACTGTCAAATCCATCACAGCCTTACATCAAAACTGTCACTTTCTATTCAGTAAACCCAACCCACAAACTTAGCACTGCTAAAAGTAAAGAAGGAAATTAATGCTGATATTCTTATTTTCCAAGATTTGCATTACCTTGGATATCCTTAAACGAGATGAAATTAGTTACACATTCAAGAAAGGACAGCCTATCCTTTTTTTTCTTTCAGGACAGTACTGATGTGGGAAGATTTGTCCCCTAAAAACAAGAAAAATATCGGCACTCTAATAGGAGAAAAATATTCTTACAGCTTTCTTTAAATATTACACAAAACTGTGGCCCTGTGAAACAGCTAAACATAATGCAATCTAAAAAGAATGAAAAACTTAAACTGAGCAATACTGAGCCTTTATTTTGGTAAAGTATAAGTGAAGTGTTTTTATGTAAACTGATGCTGTGCTTTGTCATACAAAAATGTTACATTTCAGAAAGACGTTTCACTCTCTCTATATACAAAAAAGACCCACTTCTTAAAGTTATAGTGCTATTAGGTAGTTTTCCCCCATATATGGGAAATAAAATAGTATATAACCTGCATTACTACAGTTCGTTAAAAGACAGACCAAAGGAACATTTGCAAGGAGTAACTGGGTGGAAGAGACGTTGGTAGATAGTGGAAGGGAAATACAAACCTTAGGCAAGATGGAACATGTGAAACTGCATCAGAACAAAGACCAGATCTTTTAGAATGACTGACACATTACTGGCTGATATGCACATGGCTGACAAAATCCACTCTTATCCCAGAATAATATGTCCTCAGATTAAAAAATATATGTGGGAGGAGGTGTGCAATTTCTCCCACGTGAGGATATGAAAGACCGAAGCTCTCCAGAAATGATTTAAGGTTAAAGGTATTTTGGTCACCTGTGTGTCAGTCGGTCATGTGTTGGTCAATCTAATTACAACTTTAACTGTAGAAGGCATGACTCCTGTGCACATCCATGGAATCAAACAAAAATGTTATTTGTATCATAAGTTTTAATTAAATTTGGAAGTCAGCCTTAATAAAAATTGCCATAAAGTGGAAACAATGCATACTGGTGCAATGAATATAAGAGAATATACTCACAGAACAGTTATAATAAAGACAAAGGGACAACCTGACCAACTGGCACAGACCCAGGATGTCCATCTGTATTGAGAATGGCTTAACTTTAATTAGGATTCCAGACATAAAGGATTGGACAAAGGGAAGATGGGATAAGCATTCCAATTCAGACAACATGCTGACAGTTACAACAGTAGTTCTTGTCAAAGCCAGGTTATTCATTAGCAAGAATTTGGCCAGATGTTAACATGTACTTAGGCTGAGTGCTTTACCAGAGTGTATAAGATATCTGTTTACTACCCCAAGGACTTGGTAAATAATCAGCAATAAATACATCGGTGTTTGACTACACTCTGAATGTTTACATAATGTTTACAGAGTGGTCGTGCTTACTGGGTGGTCATTTGTAAACCTAAAAAAAATGGAATTTACAGCAGTTGTCATGCTAAGCATAAAATATGTCTGTAAGGTTCTATTACCAGTGCAAAGTTAATATTGGCCTAATGGTTAAGGTGTTTGCCTTACAAACACAGGGTGCAGGGTTTGAGTCTCACAAGGGATAATTGGCTAGCCTTAAAATGGCCCACAAGGGCAATTAGCCTAGTACTAATCTATGAATCCCCATATAGTTTAATGTTAGAAACTATCTAAATTACCAGCCTGTTTTGCCAAATTGATATTTATAACCTTGAGTGTTCAACAGTCATGATCAAATTATCCACAATTAATCTTTAAAGCCTGTGGTTATTTACATCTGCCTTGGAAGGTAATTTTTGTAAAGAAATGAAAAATCTTAAAGAAGGTAAAAAAAAGAAAAAAGTCCAACCTAGATATCCTTCTATAGCCATATGCATACAGAGAGAAAATATTACCTTTGTGATTAAGTAGAAATAATCATGATGCTTATCTGTTGTCTTCTACTTTCCAGATACCATCTAATATGCCTTTTGACAAATATATATATATATATACATATACATATACATACATACACACACACACACACACACTAAACATTCAGTTAACCGGCACCCATGGGGATTGGTAGATGCTGGAAAAGTGTAGCTTTTGGTTGCTTGAGAGTTACTATTAAAAATAGATCTGAGAAATACTGTACTCCATACCATAACATACCATAAACACTGTATTGATTTGATTTTAATATTGAAATACAATAATTAAAAGCCTTGTTGGAATAATAATATTTTAAACTTAATGCGGAATGGTTTTCAGTGGCATGCTGACTGGATTGGAATTGAATGAATTGAATAGAGAGAGAGTGAATGCATGTGTGAAAGCAGAAGTGACTCTGTGAGATAGATGGGAGAGATGTATGAAAGCTGAAGAGAATATGTGTGAGAGATCAGAGAGAGAAAGAATGGGTGAATGCATGTATGAAAGCAGAAGCAAAAGTATGTGAGAGATCAGAGACATGTATGAAAGCTGAAGTGTGTGTGTGTGTGTGTGTGTGCGCGCGTGTGTGTGTGTGTGTGTGTGTGTGTGTGTGTGTGTGTGTGTGTGTGTGTGTGTGTGTGTGTGTGTGTGTGTGTGTGAGATTGGAGAGAGAATGTGCAATCTGATGCAAACTGATTGAGTATTGAGTGAGTGCTGACATTTTAGTGATTTGACTTGTTCCCAGGTTGGGGAGAGAGGGAATTTATTTGTATCTTTCTTTTTTAAAACTCTAAAAACATAAGGTATGTTTCTGCGGGGGGGGGGGGGGGGGACAGAAAGTGCAACACATGAAAAACTGAATTGTTCATACTGTACTGTATTTCTTCCATGTTTTTATTTTGGTTGCTTGAGAGTTCTGGTTGCATGAGTTCCACTTAACTGAGTGTTTACTGTATATGATTAGCTGGTTCATTTGTCTGCTAAGTTATTGTATAGAAACAAATAACTGTAAGACACTGATTTAGTCTTTATCTGAGTATGAATCAGGTTAATTCATATTACTTCTAAAAGTATAAAGAAAGACAAGACCAGTAATGATTAAAGAGTGAAACTGCAAAGCTGTGATCTCAGTATGCTTAAAACCATAGAAATTACACATTACATGAAAATGTATCTGTCCTTGTTCCCATACATCTCCTGGGTGTGGTTCTTCATTCCTTATTGTTTCCTCATTAATGTAACCCCATCTAAGTCACAGGGGGACCTCAAAGCAACATATATTACTTGGTTAAAATAGACATGATAACTCAGAAATGAGTTCTAGGCAGCTTCATTTACCTGAGAGTCATTCATCTTGACAGTCATTCTTGTACTCAGAAAGTTCCAGAAACGTTTAAGACCTTTATACTTAAATTGTTGCATCTCTTCATCTGTGACCTAATATGATGATGGTGGTGATGATTATAATAATAATAATAATAATAATAATAATACGTTCTTTGAAAGTCACCTGAAAGTAATGCAAAGTCACAGTTAGCTGATATTTCAGAAAATGTGTTTTTTTTTTTTAATTTACCTTCCTTGAAAATTGTTGAGCCTGCAAATAAATGGTAGCCCTTCTCCAGTGAGCTTCTTTGAGATTCCTTGATTTTGGTCCTACATTCACAGTCTACTTAAAGAAGTACATTATGTTATACAGAGTGACTGCTTTGCTGATACTGCATTAATTGACAAACGGATGTTGACTTTATTATTCTGTTGCAGAAAGACCAAAATAGCACACAATAAAAACAGAGCTGATACGGGCCCCATGCTCTTTACAACCCTTTATCCAGTAGGACATCTGTGCCCATGACACTTTGACCCATAGCTGTACTCCCTCTGTCATACACTGCAAGTTCCCAGTGGGCAATGACCACCCTTTTTGTTCTATACATAATGTACACAAAAACAACACAAGCACCATTTACACTGTCCAATATGTATTGCTTATATTACACAGAAAAACCAAAGGACTCGATATGTACAACTTTTGGTTTGCCCTCCATATAGAATTTATTGATTCTAACATTGTTAATAATATTAAGTGAGATCATTTCAGCTACATAGAGGTGTAACCAGTACTTACATCTAACTAAAAAGCATTCTGAGTCATGCACTTACACTGTACATCCTACTGGCAGTGCCACTCCGGTAACAGTTACTATGGTAATGAAAGTCTTTATATAAAAGTCCTTATGTTAATGTATTTATTAATATTTAGAGAATGGGCAAACTGTACATTCGCACCCTGACTGGAGAACAAATATTCTCCAGCAGGGTATTAATGTACAAGTAATGCCCGGTGAAAAATGAGTCCGCCGCTTCACTGCAGCATACCAAGTTGCCGTGGATCTCAGACTGCTAAACAACTAAAGGCCACCATTACTTTTTCACTCACTAAACAGCGCTTTTGCTGTTTAGTGAGTGTAAAAAAAAAAACAGAAAATTGTATGTGTCTGTGTGTGTTTATTTTTCTGTCTGTGTGTTTCAGGGAATGTGTGTATGAAAGCAGAGGAGACTATGTGTGTGAGTGAGTGAGAGAGAGGGAGAGAGAGAGCGGTCTTGTGTAAGTGAATGCATGCATGAAAACAGGAGTGACTGTGTGTGTGTGAGAGAGAGAGACAGAGCAAGCGGTCTTGTGTGAGTGAATGCGTGTATGAAAACAGGAGTGACTCTGTGTGTGTGTGAGAGAGAGAGAGAGAGAGAGATCAAGAGACACTGAGAGCAATCTTGTGTGAGTGAATGCGTGTATGAAAGCAGAAGTGACTGTGTGTTAGTCAGAGATTTCAGATGTCCAAGGGCAAGCGCTTATCAACGGAACGCAATTACAACAAACTGGACAAAATGATGCAACACCAGGGGAACAACCGATAAATACAGGTACTGTGCACAGTAAACTTAGCGCGCCCAGTGAAGAGCAGCATTTATTACAAATACCATTAGTAAATGTGCCGTTTTACAATTCCAACAGCTCTAGTGGTGTAATTAATGCTAATAATCAAACTATGGCCCAGGCTGATGTGCATTTGCAACAACAGCCAAGGCAATTTTACGATAATGGACAAACACAAGTACCCAATTTAAAAGATTGGCTGATGTCCCCAAAAGGACTATGGTAACAAATAATGTCAATAATGCAGCATCGAGAGATAATTCAGTGGACAAAGCCATTTCAGAATTGTTGAATGCACTAGATTTCAACATGTTAAAATACAAAAAGTTGTGCCTAGAAATTGAATACTTTCAGGAATGCCTGAGGTTAGAAATTGTGCCAAAAGGGCTAAGAACATGGCGATACCCTACGGGTTTAATGCCAGGTTCAGCATTCCATCATGATCTCATTAAACTTTTCAATCAACAAGTTTGCAGTTACTACAAACATTTATTAAACATTACAGTATGATCATCAAAGATCTGGAACCACATATACAATCTTTAGATGACCAGATCAGACAACATACTGATTTCACCAGATATAAATTTGAATATCTTCGATGCTTTCAAAGCATAGAACAACATCTAGGTAAAATAAGGCAAACTAAAATCAAAAAACTCCAAAGAGATCAACAGCAATATAACATGGGTTCAGCATATCCCCCACCTCCAGCTTCCCAAATGTGGTCAAAACAGCAGGCGAATAACTTTAATGTCAACAAAGATCAAGTCGATGTAGGAAATCAGATAGTTGGCGCTATGATGCAACAAAACAATTCTGCTGACATTTCAGATAATGAAAGGGTGGAAAGTGATGACATCAGGAGAAGTGAAAGAATTAGAGAGCGTAATGCCATCAATAATAACAATCAAATAAGAGATGACCAAGAGGCCATAACATCCAATGGTCAGCAGGGTTTTCAGAAACGCAACCAAAAGAAATCATGGAACAAGAAGAAAAACAACAACCGCAGGAGATAACATCAATTAATTCACATGCCACTCTACCGCGTATAATAAAGAATAAACAAGGAGACTTCAAGGTTTATAATTTTTCATCTTTCAAGGTAGCAGAGACGTTCGTGGATATTCTTTCAAAAGGGTTGACTTTTGTTCCTACTAGTCGTATGAATTTGGCACAAACCATTTGTGACTTAAAATTTTATGTGAGAAAGTTGAATTTAAAACAACTTTTAGGAGGTCAAAATCTGACTGGTAATCAATTAAGAGTCACAAGCTGTTTCAACCCACCATTGCATAACACACTAAATATATTTGAAAAGAATTGTGAGGTGGATCTCAGAAAATTAAGTGAGAAGAGGTTAGAAAGTAATCACAATCTAACTAAGGATGAGAAAGACATCCTCCAGGTGTTGTTGACGGCAGATGTAAGGGTAATGAACCCGGATAAGGGAGGGGGGACCTGTAATTATGGACACACCAGATTATGTAAAGAAAATCAAAGAAATTTTGACATCAGATACATATGAAGTAGCATCTATTAACAAATACAATAAATCTAATCAATTCATTAAAAGCTTCTTAAATAAGTTATTTATAGAAGCGAGAATAGATATACACACATACAATTATCTTATGGTTGAGTCACCAAGGGCATCCTGCATTTTTGGGGTGCCCAAAATACATAAGAACATTAATGATCCCCCGCTTAGACCAATTGTGGATGGCAGGAGGTCATCCACCTATGCTTGCGCCAAATTCATAGATGAAATAATGAAAAAATATGTAGTGATGGATCTATGGATAGTGAAAGACTCGTGGGTCTTCTTGGAAAAAGTCAATAATCTCACATTTCATAAAGAGCACAATTTTTTGACAATAGACGTTAAGGACTTATATACCAGCATCCCACATCAGCACGGCATAGAATGGGCCACAGCTAGAATGAGACAGATTGGGGCCCCAGAAGATGAAGTCACATTAGTGCAAGAGGTATTGGATGTGATTTTATCATATAATTTTCTACTGTTTGATAATCAATTTTACATCCAAAAGAAAGGAGTAGCAATGGGATCCCCCTATGGATCGAGTTATGCCAACTTAGTGATGTCACATTGGGAGAACACATATGTGTTTGGTAATCAAGCCCTGAAACGTATGGTCAAATTTTATGTAACATTTATTGATGATATATTACTAATCATCGAAGGTGATGAATCTGTAGCAGCTAACATAGTTGATACACTTAACAATTCCAAAACTGAAGAAAAACAAACTGTCAAAAAACAAACCAAAAGGTTCCGAACCAGCAGGTGTAAAACTCCAAAGGTTTATTAGAAAATGTAAAAGTAAAGTGCTTTTCATCTCCCTTAGTAGGAAGACTTCTTCAGACAAAGGAAAAAATCATCAAACACAATTTAAAACCCAAAAAAAGGGGGGGGGTGTTACAAAATTACAAACAGCTGCCTTAATTGAACCCACTGACATACCTTCACATTTAAAGTTGTATTACATTAAAAGCATAAATAAATGTCCACTTAGTGTAGACAGGGTGTCAAACATAAAAAGGTTTGAAAAAAAGAAACATGAACTTGATAAAAGTAACCAAGAATGTCTTAGTGAAGATTCATGAACCTAATCAAGTGTAAATACTGTTTGTTCCCTTAAAATACATTTTAGCAAACAACTTTTCATAGGGTAAAACAAAACTCATACAGAATCTTGTGATTAAAAAGAAAATAAAATGAAGTAATGCTTGCAACCAAATATAATATCCATTCCTTAACAGAAAAGGTAGTAAGGAGTACACATCTCTAATGCATAATGAAGAATCAATAATAAATGAATAAATAAACAGTGAAACTCAACTAGGGGTCTGCAATAAGTGGAATTTCAAAGGCGTTTCTAATAAAAGAAATGTTATTTCTAATATTAAATAACCGAATATGTTTATTTCTGTGTTAAAAATCTAACACAGAAATTGTTTGTCATTTCAACGCCAACAGAATGCAACAACAGTATATGAAAAGTTTGTCCTGCAAATGAGTTTGTACTGTGTGTGAAAAAGGTAATAAATAAAGTAGCATAAGACAAAAAAAAAGAAAGAAATGCAACACCTAAGTAAATCCACAGCTGTTGGTGTTCAATGACATTGACAATAGGTAAACATAGCACTTCAAAATACCGTGGGTCTAAACATTAAGGTCTTATTGTTGCTTACGCAAAAAGGTGTATGTGTCTAGAAGTAAGCAAAAATCAAGTCAGACCACAATGCAGAACCTGACAAAAATAAAGCATACAAATTCTGAACGAAACTATGCAAAATGAAAATAAGGTATGGGTCAAAGTACAGCGAAGCACTGCAGAGGTCAGAAAACCAATGTTTCTCAAGTTAAACATTTGTGAATTAAGGTTTAAAAACCAGACTTGAGGTTTAAGTAATTATGAAAGAAGTCTTATCTTAGCAGGTTTCTTAACTTTAAAACACAAGTCAAAGAAGTAACTTCGTTCAACCCTGGTGACGTGTAAGAGTTCATTTTAAGTTGCCAAATGAGTTCCTTTTTTTCTAATAACAATTGTTGGGGTCCTCCTCTTTCATCTGTAAGTACCTGGTCGATAACTTTAAAAAGGAAAGCATGAGAAGGGTTGTTATTACAATGTCTTGCAAGGGCGTTAGTGTTACTCTTCTTCCTAATGTGGTACGTATGTTCATAAATTCTCTCTTTAAGTTTTCTGTCAGTCTTCCCTATGTAAAAGGCAGGGCATGACTGGCACACAGCTAAATACACCACTGATTTTGAGTTACAATTGTAACGACCCTTTGCTTTAAACAGACGTTGCTTCACTATACATGTGGACCCTGTAGATAAAAATTTACAATAGTTGCATGTCTCACATTTGTATGTGCCTTCAGTTCTAGTATGCTTTATTGAAGGTCTTTCCATAATGTTTTTGAGGTTTCTGCCCTTTCTAAAAATGATAACAGGTGTGTCCCCTATTTTCTCCGTGAGTTCTTTTTCAAAAGATAACAACTGCCAATTCTTTCTAAGTACATTTCTAATATATTTAGCTTCTAATGAAAAAGAAGTAATGAAACTTTTTTATTGTACATCTCTTGGGAAAAAATGGTTTGACCCATGCTAGAAGAGTGGACACCAAGAATCTGTAATGTGACTTCATCTGACTCTGCCAGGTTCACGTTGGTTTGTTTCAAAGTCAGAATGGGATTGAAAGAACACAAACCCCTTTTCCTACAAACTTCTCCTATTGTGTCATCCACCAGTGATTCGGGGTACCCATGACTCATAAACATGCATTTCAACAAGGTACATTCCTCGTTGAAGGCGGAGTCTTCAGTAGTCATTCTTGCCACTCTAACTAATTGGCCCTTTAAAACAGATTTTTTTCTGGTGTAGCGGGTGGCAACTAGAAAAATGTAACATAGTGTTAGAGTGAGTTGGTTTCCTGTAAGTTTTAGCAACATAACCCCTGTAGATGTCGTCTCTCTTCAATTCAACATCCAAATAGTTAATGGTGTCTTCACCAAAGGTAAATGTGAATTTCAAAAATGGAGTGCTGTTATTTAAAACCTCAACAAAGTTGCTTGCATCCCCTACTTCTATCAAGTTCATGTTTCTTTTTTGAAAACTTTTTTATGTTTGACACCCTGTCTACACTAAGTGGACCTTTATTTATGCTTTTAATGTAATACAACTTTAAATGTGAAGGTATGTCAGTGTGTTCAATTAAGGCAGCTGTTTGTAATTATTTTGTAACACACACCCCTTTTTTTGGGTTTTAAATTGTGTTTGATGATTTTTTTCCTTTGTCTGCAGAAGTCTTCCTACTAAGGGAGATGAAAAGCACTTTACCTTTACATTTTCTAATAAACCTTTGGAGTTTTACACCTGCTGGTTCGGAACCTTTTGGTTTGTTTTTTGATAGTTGATACACTTAACAATTCTACCGATTTCCTGCAATTGACATATAATTTTAGCACTACCTCAATTTCATTTTTGGATGTAAATCTAAGAAAAAATGTACAACAGGGGGTATATGAAGCAAATATTTTTAGAAAGCTCACTTATTCTAATAAATTTCTCCATTTTTCTAGTGCACATCCAATGCACCAAAAAAAGTCTATAATCAAAGGCCAGTTAGTAAGAGCTGCACGCATGATAACTACAGACATTAATTTCGAAGAAGAATGTCTAAATTTAAAACAAATGTTTTTAAATAGGGACTATCCTACTTCCATAATAGAAGAATTAATAGAGGAAGTGACATCTAAGAGAAGTAGTGGATACTTTAAACCTATATTAAAGCAGAATACCAGAAGACAGCACAGTCCCGCTATGTCATGGTGCAATGTAGAAACACAGGGTCTAATACAACAACAACAAAGAGACACAGAATTTCATTTAGCATGTGTTCTTAAATTTTCGCTTGATTACCGATCCATAACAGAAATTTTAATAAAAAATTGGGCATTATTAAAAGATGATAACAACCTTATGTCCAAACTGGGAACTACACCCAGGATTGTTTGGAAAAGAGGTTTGAGCTTTAAAGAATTATTACATCAACAACAACCCACACATTCTAGGACATCTAATAAGGGGATGATGCAATGTGGTAATTGTTTCTTACTGCCACTATATGTCATTAGGTACTAATATCAATATTAATGGCTTTAAGTTAAGTACAAGAGGTTTGAGTGAAAGCGCTTAACTGTGACAGTCCATTTGTTTTACATGTATTTTACAAAGTTCTGATACATCTTAAAAGTATTTTTAGTATTGTGCAACAAGCGTTTTGTTTTTCGTTGGTTTGTTTGTCAGTACGTTAGTACGCTTGTCAGTGTGCAGCTGTTTTACATCGGGCTGCTTGGACTTCCACAAGCAGCTTTTTGTCGTTTAGTCAATAAATTTAGTCTTAAGCCGGTATTCGTGTGACAACTTTTGGGGAGACATCGCACTATATTGGAATTGACGGAGAATTGTCTTGTCATATTCGAGATTGGAGAAAGCTTCACAGTGGACTATTATATATTTTTTGCAAGTAATTTTGACTTTTTACAGAGTTTGGCCTTTCTGTGACATTATAGTGAACTAAAGGTGTTAGATCACTCATTGGAGCTCCGTGCCATTTTTGGTAATTAAGTACTTTGTCATTAACAAAAGGAAAATTTAATTGCAACTCGAAGGGAGTTGTATACGTGGCAATTTGCCAAGGTTGTCCATCTTTCTACATAGGTAAGACGGAACGCAGGTTGAGGGATAGAGTTTACGAACATCTTAGAAGTATCAACCTGCAAAAAGAAGATAATGCCTTAGCTAGGCATGTTCTTGCCTATCCTTATCACAAGTTTCATTTTAAAATAATTGATCAAATTACACAAGATGTTAGGGGAGGCCCTTTTAGCCTTTTATTAGAAAAGAAGGAGCTATTATGGCAAATAAAACTTAATGCCTATTCTGACCCAGGCTTGAATGAAAAATGCTCCTTAATGTGTTTATTAAAACTTAGAAGTTTGGACAGGTAAGGTCCAAATCGTATACATTGTTAGGGGCTTTAAAGATAATTTTAGAATATAATGTTAATTATAAGGTTGTAGTGTGGAATGTATTCAATTTCATTTGTTAAGCATAACTGTTTACATAAAATTAGTATCCCATGTGGAAGTTAAATATTTTTAATATTTTTAATATTATTTAGGGTACAAGAAGTAGTCATTGTATGAGAACTTCCTTGAACGTTAGTTTATTCTAGATTGGTGCATCTATATATAGTTTATTTAATTCTACCTAGATATGTACACTGTTTTTTAAAATATGAAACATACTATTATGATTTTCGTAGGTTGTACATTTTATTCAGTAATCTACAATCTGTATGTACTAACACCAGCATAAGATTTTATATACTGATTTTATATATTTATTTGTTTAAAAATAGTTGTTGTTACATTCAAATTCAATATAAGGTATATGATATTATGTAATTTGTTATAATCATTGTGGTTTTAAATTAGTTAGATTTATGGCTATCTCTAATTTGAACTTTGAGTATGTGCTTTTAAGATACCTGCGGAACGATTATATCATTAGAGTATTTGGCGGGCAGTATATATATATATATATATATATATATATATAGTTTTTAATTGTTACTGTTTAAGCTTTATTCTGAAGAAGTCTAACCATTGTATCAGATGAAAAACGTTTGTACTTTATAAATAAACTCTGCGGTTTCTCAAACAGTACGGCTTTTAGCGGTAAATTTGAATAGTTTGTTTTCGTCTTTTTTGCTGTTAGTCAGAGACATCGAGAGAGTGAGAGCAATCTTGTGTGAGTGAACGCATGTATGAAATTAGAGAAGACTGTGTGTGTGTGTGTGTGTGTGTGTGTGTGTGTGTGTGTGTGTGTGTGTGTGTGTGTGTGTGTGTGTGTGTGTGTGTGTGAGAGAGATTGAGAGAGTGACAGCGATCTTGTGTGAGTGAATGCATGTCTGAAAGCAGAAGCGACCGTGTATGAGAAAGAGAGAATGGGATGTCTGTAAAACTGTTGTGTTTCACTTGCTTATTCCTTTTTTAAAAGTACTATGTTATTTTCTTACATATTTTTAATGTAAAATGCTTCCTCAACACCATTAACATATACTACAAAAAGTTTGAAACATTAAGTGAAGGAACTATTTTACATAAAAAATATACAAAAAAAATATATAATATAGTACTTAAAAAGTAAGTAAAACGCAAGAATTTTACAGAAAGCCCATTCTCTAATGCAAAAATGCCCTCCTGGGTGTGTGTTAATGTGTAACTAATGCCTTTCCAAGGGAGCAGAAACCCTCTGCCTGTGGCATCGGACCTCATAACACCCCTGGAGGGGCATTAATTACACATTAACACACACCCTGTCAGGCATTATTGCTTACGTAATTGCCAGTGGTATAAGTGCTATTAGATTCTGTTCTCTTGCTGCTGGGTGAACATTCTAATTAGTTTGTAAGTGAGTATAGCAGAAACAAAATGCTGCTATAAAGATGTACATGCCACTTTCACAGAGCCGTTTAAAGCTGATGTAGTTCATTAATATTAAAACTGTAGCCAAGCAGTGTAGTTCCATTATTTGTCTACAGTGAACTTCACTGTTGACTACTGTACTGCTGTACTATTGTACTACATTGTTATTCTTGCGTTCAGTGCCCTCTTATGTCTGCACCTTATAAGCTATACAAGAAATTTAAACAAACAGATGCAAAACTGAAGAAAAAAATGTTAACAAGTGAAAATATTAACCACAGAAATTAATAGTGAATACAAGCATTGGCAGTATGTCACTTCAAAATAAGGGGTTGCAAGAAGCAACAGCATGGGTGGGGTTAACAATAATGGGGTGAATCTGTAGTTTAGCAGGACAGCGGCTGTTAATCTGTTATCAAACTACAGCTGAGTTCAGTCATTTTCATCTACAAACTGCCTCCATACCCACTCATTATACCAATTGTATTGCCTGCATAAGTCTCATATGTCCAATTGTGATAAAAAATCATGGTAACATATTTCAATTTGCTCTGCTCAAGAATTTGTTTTACCCAAAAACACACTAGCTCTACCAAGGTAGATCAATTACTGTTTAGTTGTGAGATCACAACAGCTACAGTTGGTCACTTTTATCCACAGACTTCCTCTCTGCCTAACTATTATAACCATGTTATTTACTCTGGTCACCTCAGAATGTAACCAAATGAATGAATAGCTGCATAAACAATGACCATAGTAACATGTTTTACCTCATTGCTGTCAGACATATGCAGTGTCACAGCACATCCCCAACAAGCATACGTGCCCACCAATTAGAGCCTATACCTCCTGAGATGTCTGCTTGTCATTACCTGAATGTGTATATATATATATATATATATATATATATATATATATATATAGAGAGAGAGAGAGATAGAAATTATGGCCATAGTAATATATTTCAGCTTGCTGTTGTCAGACATATACAGTACAACAACCCACTGCAGCTTCACACAGACACACACAGCTGTAATTGTACACATCATGCACACAGACATATGCAGTCATGCACACATGCACACACACACACAAACACACATGTACACAAAAATATGTGCACCAATTACAGGCACTTTATTGACTCTGTCCTCCTCAATTGTCTGATGGTGACAGAATGAAAGAACAAATGCACAAATAATGGTCACAATAATTAATTTCAGCTTGTTGTTGTCAAACACATAAAATGCAACCAACTGCAACCCCCAACACACAACTGATACCTCAAATGTTTGATTGTGATCAAGTAAATGAGTCCTTAGTATTAGACACTGACTGAAAATGAGGGTCTATACAGAATCGCGAAAGCTGTCTTTCACAAATACATGTTCATCGACACATATACGCCGAAGAACGAGAACAGCAAAGTACCAAAAGAGCAAAATGGAGAATGCTGAACTTATTTTCTTGGCCAGCAGGGTGATTGTGGGGATGAGGAAATGAATCCTTTTCCCCAATGTAGTGCGGTCTCAGAGTTGGTATATATAAGTAGGGGGGTGTGGGGGGTGCAGAGGGGCTTGCCCCCCTGCAAAAATGTTTGAAAAGTGTTTTAGGTAAGGTTTGTACAGTTAGGTTTATCTTACCTGTATAGCGCTGTTACTTCCGGGAATGTGTTAGGTGTTCTCCATTTCACTTTTTTGGTACTTCACTGTTCTCGTTCTTCGATGTTTATGTGTCGATGAACATGTATTTGCGAAAGACAGCTTTCCCGATTATAATATAAACCCGAAAATGTAACTGCAATCCCCAGTTATATTACAGAGACTAAAACCACACATGCATGAAATATAAAGTGAAAGGAGATCTTGGAAGTATAATCTTCTGGCCCAGGTGATCAGGAGTTGAAACACAGCAGCAGTACTTTTAATTCTGTGTAATACAGCAACAGCACTAATTCAGAACCACCCCAGATTGTTATGTCACAGATGCTTATATTAATGCTCCCAACCTCCCACAAGAGCACTTTATGAAGTACAAGTCACCAAAGGGTAACTTTCATTCAGCAATTTCACAGACAATACTTCCACTTTCTGAGACAGAATAGTAATTTCACAATTTTTACTTAAACAGTTAGACATCTAAAGTGAAAGCTGTCTGAATGTATTGATATACACAGCTTCCTTCCAAATTAAGAAACGACACACACAAATGGCGTGAAGAGGCTGAATGAATGTTCCAAATGCCAATTACTTTCCTATTTCAAACCTGTCTTCTATCAGCTATATCAAAGCTAGCACTCACTGACACTATTCCTGTGTTACCCCTTGCCTCCTGTAGCTGAACATTCCCACTTTAACTAACATAAAAAAATATTTTTTCTTGAAAATGCTCATCAGCCTGACAAAAAAATATTTTTTCTTGAAAATGTTCATCAGCCTAGTCTAATGCCTTTTTGGAAAGGTACAGATATGCTAAAAACATTAATTTATTCATTCTTCAGTTAACTATTTTATTTAGACGAGGCCCACAGAAAAGACACAGCCTATCCCAGCACTCATTATGTAGTACAAGACAAAGAAACTAATCTTGCACATCGGATGACAGCCTGCCATGTAATGCACAAGCAGTTTGGAAGATTGTCAGTTTATCTACAAAATGGTTTTTGCTTTTATATGTGGAAGAAAACTAGACCACCTAATGAAGACCTACACAAACACACAGAGGACAAACTCCATAAAAAATGCACCCCAGCCAAAAACGTTTACTGAACTGAAGAGTCGGCAAAATGCTGTGAGGCAGCACTGGCTAACTGCAACACCACTGTGCCATCCATGCTAGAAACAGCTGCATCAAAATACTGAGACTGAATGTAAACAGAAAAACTGCAGTCCAAGCTATGTTCTTCAGTTAGTTTAAAGAACGTCAAGTTTACATACATACAAAGAATTCAGAGTGTGCCATACTTACAGAGGGAAAGGTAGTTAATTTACATATTGAATGTTAAACTCAACTATAGTTACATAAAACAACTACCCCTTCTTTCATCATGCTAAAAAAGCTATTGATCTAAGATGGAATTCAGGAATAATTTTAACATTGTCTTTTAGAGATTATATGCATCAAAGCTCTTAAAATTCCAGATGACACTAAGGAATTATGTTCCCATGCCATTTCGAAGATTATAAGCACAGAAGTAGAGGAAAACATTATTCCCACAATTTTACTTTACAGTGTAGTAAAATACAGACTGTCAATTTATATTCATATAAAAATACACTTCTACAATCAGTACTAAAATACATAAGGAGAAACACAAAAGAAATCAGACAGATGCATATTGTGCAATTCCCTACACACAGAAACGCATTTAAAAAAATTTGTACTGTCCCACAGGTTGGCTGGCAGTAGAGGTTGCAGACAAGCAGAGTACTGTTTAATATAAAAAAACTTACTTAATAAAATAAACTTCTCCCATGCTTGCAGTTGTGTCACAAACCATTCCACTTTCTTCCACTTTTGATTCAAAATATCTTAGGCACTAGTCGCCTGATACAGCCTGAGCAATTGGGAAAGGCTGTTTCCCAATTGGTTTTGGTTGGCATAATGGTCAAGGTATTTACCTCACAGACGCAAAGTACAGAGTTTGATTCTCACTTTTGAAAGGGTAATTAGTTAGACTTAAAATGGCCTGCAAGGGCACCTAACCTAATACTAAACTAAGAACCAGTTTGTAGTATCATAGCGTAGACCATACAGTCCAAATTGACACATCATTTATATGCCCACACAAAGGCTATAAGGTGTAACTGCCTTATTCTGTATGGGGACATATTCATAAATGTTACATTGTTTTAAAAATTGCCCAGCTGAGTCAGCTGACTTTTTTTAAAAAAGAAATTGGAATTCAGGCTCAAAGTTCCAAATTCCAAAATGACAAAATTGCCTATTTCAAGAAAAATAAAAAAAATACAAATTAAAACTATTTTTCTTATTTTAATGTTAAAATTTGGGACAGCTGCAGCCCAGCCCTCGAGTAGCATGAACTGCCCATGGAAGCTGGTACCATGTGATTTATTTAAAGATGAAGATACATTTGTGGAGCTGAATATAGTAGTTCTGAATCTTGAAATAGGTTCAGTTACATATTTAACAAAAACCAAACAGCGATGGTAAAGCCAGCTTGAAATACCAAAAACCAAGAACAAAAAGCCTGCTTGGAAATCCAAATAAAGGACTGAAACCTGGTAAAACTCCTTTATTCAAAGCGAGTGTAAGGCAACATCCAATATCACAAAAGGACTGACCATCCACAAAACATTAACGGCACAAAAATTTAATACGTTTTTGACCCTAGTGCACCAAAGTCTTATTCAGAATAAGACCTTGGTGTACTAGGGTCGAAAACGTATTTAATTTTTGTGGCGTTAATGTTTTGTGGATGGTCAGTCCTTTTGTGATATTGGATGTTGCCTTACACTCGCTTTGAATAAAGGAGTTTTACCAGGTTTCAGTCCTTTATTTGGATTTCCAAGCAGGCTTTTTGTTCTTGGTTTACATATTTACAAGCAATAAGTAGGCTAAAGCAAATAAGTGAAATATTAAAACATGCACAACTTCATTGGAGGAAAAATCTCACATACAAACAAGGTTGTCAAGAACACACACAGTACATCCACCAGACAAAGTGTTCACAACACACACAGACCAACCTATGCTGAGGCAGAAAAAAAGCAACCTCCCAAACCTCAAAGACCTCCTAAGCCTATAAATGGTAACACCTATCCTCGCCAATCTCTAAAGCACTCACTAAAGGCAACCCAAAACACCACACACACTCTCTATACCCAGAGGAGCCCCAATAGCAAAGCTCATAAGGCAAGCCAACTTATTACCCAGGGCTCTTGCCATAGGGGACTACATTGTATGACACACAGATGCCCCACTCACCAGACTGAACAAGGAGAAGATAACAGTAACTTGGGCCAGGATCCGTCACATTATGTACACACCCAAGTCACTACTCCATAGGTACCAGTATGATTCTGTCATAGTCCATGTGCTTGTTAACAACTGGAGACATACTTCCCTGGGCTATATGAAGACAGACATTGTTGATCTCTCTGAATATGCATCTCATGCAGGTATGTGCCTTGCATTGAACAGCATTCTACCTTCACCAAGGATGATGCCACAGTATGAACAAAAGATGATTAACTTCAATAAATGGTTTAGTTTCTGGTGTCTTTCTGGGGGATGCAATATGTGTCAGCATGGGGGGCATGGTTAACAGACCATGTTGCTTTGCAAAGGATGGTCTGCACCTGTCTCCCCTAGGCTTCCAAATATTGGCTAAAACTTTATCCACCTCCTTAGAGTCTTTTTTATGTAATGCCAAATTGACAAATCTATTAACATGGCAAATAAAATACAAAGAAACCTAAAGATGTTATTGCTCAATGCTAGGAGCCAAAACAAGAAACTCCACACCCTACAAACTCTCCTCACCCATGAGAATATAGTCGCCTGTGCTGTTACCGATACATGGTTTAAATCAACAAAAAATACTCCAGCAGTTCAAGGCTTCAGTGCCTGCCACACATTTAGACCATCAGCTGCACTGACAGGAACAAAAGGTGGAGAAGTCTCAATTTATACCAGCATAACTCTAAGTTGGTTAAACAGGATGATACCCTGGAATTTATCCATGTGCAAATCACATAGGTAAAGTCCCATACTATATCCTAGCAGTCTATAGGTCACCTTCTATGTCCCTAGACCTACTGGAGACACTCACCATTAAACCAAATGCCCCATTCTTAGGAGCCTTTAACTACCCCTCTATAGACTGGGAAACACACTGCCTTATACTCACAGGCACAATGATTCTTGGACTTTATTAACATAAATACCCTTGAGCACAAAGTATGCACACCCACAAGAGGTTCAAACATACTGGCCTAGTACTCACAGATATGGGAGAGCACTGTATACCCCACCCTCAACCCCACCCATGACACATCTTACTGGTGAGGTTGGACCACAAAGCTGTCTCCTTCAAAATAAAAATCAACTGTGTAACTCTAGCAAACTCTGTAACAATTAGGAACTATTCCAAAGCAAACTACACCCTATTAAGAGATAGTTTATAAAAATTAGATGCCCCTCCCAACCCAGAGTTCACAACAACAACCTATGTGGAACTGTTTACAGAGACTCTGTACAACCATGTAAATGGCTATATAGAGGTTGTTGTACCTACTAGAAGCAAATCCAAAAGAAACTTTAAAAAACAAACCACTCTGGTGGAATCCTAACCTTAACCGTGTATACAACAAAAGGAAAAAAAGTCATGGTTAAAATAAACAAGAGCAACTCCCATAGTGATAGGAGCTATCTAATTAAATGAAACAGGAAACTAAGAGGATTAATTAAGTCCAACAAGGCCAATTACAAGCTCAAGATAGCCTCACAGGCTACAGACAACCACAAGGCCTTCTACAGCTATGTCCGAAACCTCAAAGGCACCACCCATTGGTGTGCTGAACTGGTGGCCAATAAGCACAGCAACATAGAGAATTTGCTGACTTCAAATTCAGCTCAAACTTCACCCCCCCCCCTTTCCACTCAGTCTCCCTCCCATGAAATAGTGAAACTCCCCAGCTATTAATAGGGAACAGATCCTGGCAGGGCATACTAAAGCCAAAAAAACAGCCTCAATGGTCCCGATAATATCCCAGGATGCCTCCTATATAGCTGGAAACATGACCTATCAGGACCATTTGAGTCACTTTTTAACTACAGCCTCAAAATAGGCTTTGTACCATGAGAAAGGACAACTGCAATGGTTATTCCACATCACAAGGTTGGACCATCAACCAACCCTGGAAACCACAGCCCTATTAGTCTGACTAGTTTAATATGCAAATCCATGGAACAAATTATCATGTAAATTATCAAAAAAGACATAAGCAATCTTCAGACACTGGACACAACTTAGTTTGGCTTTGTCATGGGAACATCATGCCTATTAAACCTGGTGGACTTCTTTGAAAAAGTCACCAAGTCAATGCATAAGAGGACAACTGTGCATACTGCCTACCTGGAAGTGGCTAAGACAATTGAAACAATACCACTCTTAGGTGGTGTTGTTAAACTCATCAAACTGGGCATAAACCCCTACAGAACTCCCTGGATTGCCAGCTGGCATACAGACAGGATCAAATTAATCAGGATGAGGGTGGTGATACCACCTCCACTAAGAGACTGGTAACCAGCAGGGTACCTCGAGACTCCTTTCTGGGACCCCTCCTATTTGGCATCTACTTCTCAGCAGTAAAGGCTACTGTCAAGGGCCTTTGGCTAACCATGTTCTCAGATGACTGCAGATTGGGAGCTTTCACAGATTCCCCCCATGACACAAATATTTTACAAGTGCATCTAACACAAACAAATCGTTGGTGCCAAAGTCATGGAATAAAACTCAATGCTAAAAAATGAATTATAGTGCCTTTCAGGAAAACAGCCTCCCATGTTAATTACTCCATCGATAAGACACTCCTAAGAGTTGACCCAGTAGTCAGGGATCTGGGAACATATGTAGACAGTAATATGGCCTTTGACCAACATGTGGCCAAAGTAATAAGACAATCATTATATGTCACCCAACTTATAAGTAAGGGCAGGGCATCAAAGTCAAGGAAGTCATACAGCCACTTAATTTGGCCCTTATCAGACCCATCATTGAGTATAATGCCCTGTCTGGCATGTACCTGACCAAACATATGCAGCAGTTGGAAATCCCACAAAGGTTCCTTACCAGGGGAATCCAGAGTTTAAACACATTGTCCTAGATGGATCACCTTAAAGCTTCTATACTTTATACGCTGTCTCCTACAGATTATTGAGAGACAACATATGCCTGGCATACAAGACATCCTCAAATCCAGCTCTTATTGGCTTTTTGAACATCCACAAAACAAACAGAATCAGAACCACTTAATCCAAGAATTTAAATTTTGCTTATGACATAAATAAGACATGTTGGTGAGCATGGTCTGGAACAGGCTTCCCATCCATATGAAGCAGAGTCCAACCCTAAACCTACTAAAGTGTAGCCTTGACCAACGGATGGGAAAATGGAAATTCATTCTGGGTCTGGCCCCCATGTGTCTGATACAAAGAGCAGGACAAAAATCACCAAAGTAACATACCCCCACACATAACTTCTAGAAACTTCCTAACATAACCCTCCTAATAAATGCCCATGACACATAGGGACGCAATCAGGGTAGATTGCATGTCTAGGCTTACAAAAGCCCTGGTGGTCATTAACCTACTATATATATCTGTGAACCAATTAACCTGTAAATATGTCCTCCCATTGTTCCCTTGTAAATTGCTTATCCAGTCTGTCTTCCGGGTCATTCTGAACACTTCTGATTGATCTAAGGAAATTAGTCTTTTGAGCTGGGACACAGGATCTGAATTGTCTAGACATAGTAAGGCCTTGTTAACATTAATTCTAGTGGCTGCTAAAAAAGCAATTACTAGAAAATGGAAATCAAAGTCTGAATCAACTGTATATGAAGTACTGAATATTGTAACAGAAATAAAACAACTGGAAGTGGATCTTTAGAAATGGGAAGGAGCAAATTACATAGAAATAAACTGAAACTGTGGGAACAATACATGCAGAATAATGTTGAGGAGGAGTGAAGTTTAAGGGAAAGCAAGAGTTCAGCAATTTATGTAATATTAGACTGATAGTTATAAAAAAGAATTTATATGATGTGCAATAAATATATGTAAATGGAAAATGTTAATATGGTTTGTTTTGTTTTATATTAATGTATGTTGTGCCTATATCTTAAGTGATAAAATAATAAAGGTGTTAAAAAAACAGCATACTGGATACTACTGGATCCCTTGAATTGTCAAATATACTAGTCATTGGCAGAGAAGCTGAAAAAAGTATAAATATAAATTTGGGGTAACTGTTTGAAATGTTGGAACCCGCTACAGCGAGTCCCAAAACATGGACACTGAATTGCCAAAAAACGGCCTTGCATATGTTAAGTCCAAGTTGGCCATTTCCCAGAATATTCCATTTCCTCAGAAGTATGGTGATCTCAGAGTTGGTATATATACGTTCGGTGGATCATAGGAGGGTGCAGGGGGCATGTCCCCCTGCAAAAAAGAAATTTAAAGGAGAAAAGCAGTGTTTAAGATTCACTCTTCTTTTCTGTGTGTTGGCGGTTGACATTTCAAGCGCCAACATTTCAGTAGTGTGCCTAAATTTGGAGAAAAACACTTTAACAGTAAATAAAATGTAAGCAGAAAAACACAAGATATGTCAAAAAGACAAACATTATAAAATATGAAAGGAAGACATTTTAGAGATAATAGACACCTAGTTTTTTATACAATGGAATATATTCATTGAGAAGCAAAATACGTAAGATATGTAAGCCACTGAACAGTTTTGCAAAGAACTGGAGGAGTGTAGGAAAATATAGTATATTCAGTAAAGAGCAAAAGACACAAGGTAAATCGCAAGTGAACAACTGATCTTTCAGAAGAAAAACTATTTGTACAGTAGCAGATGAAACAGAATACAATAAAAGATCAATAAAGAAGAACAAAAGAATAATGTACACACACACACACACACACACACACATATATATATATATATATATATATATATATATATATATATATATATATATAATGTGCATACTATGTTACAACAATTTCAGTTAAACCAAATGTAATTATGATAACAATGTCTAGATCTGTAAAAATGCTGACCACTCAGGGGAATCTATAAATATCGTAAATGCCTAAATTTTTAGACAGTTGGACTCTAAGCCACATTTGAAAACACTTCCCCTGTGAATGACCAGTGCAGAGTCATCTGAAAAACCTTTGCATGATAACAGCTGGTCTAATGTGCACTAGCCCTACATCCCAGTCATATACTTCAAAATAAATATTCCGTCTCCCAAAAATATATGTACGTGTATAATATAGTGAGGAAGTACAAAATGCCCAAAACAGCACACAGTAGTTTCACATAAACTGTGATACTACTGTGTACAGAAATCTACAATATTAATTTAGACACAAAAGCAAATGTTACCAATTGTAATGCAATGTGATCGACTTGCATTGAGCAGATATAGGCAAAGCTTTGAAAACACCACTAACAAAACTGCATTTGTATCATTCATATAAACCACTGCCATTTAAAGTTAATTTTAAACATGAAGTAAGTGAACATAACAAATTACAGCTGAGTTATCCAACATTAAGTGAATCTGACACCAAAACAATTAATACAGTGAAGGCAGAAAATTAAATAAGACTATAAAAATACTAGCAGAAAATATGATGCATGTGAAAGTCTAGGCAATCTATGTAATTATCAAGTTAGGCTCTGAACTAATTCTAGTGTGAAACCAATAAGACAGCCATACAGGAGATTTCCATACCACTTAAAGCAAAAAGGTTGAGCAAAAATGAAAGGAGCAAAAAGAAATGGACAATGTTACTGGCCGTTCACATTGGCTATTGCTCACAGTCACACCACCAAAGACTAAACAACCAAATGAAGTCTATGTTTGCATTTATATGAGACAAGCTATTACAGCCATACAAAGAGAAATGCACATTACTCCTGCAGTCAATGTCACATTTTGGAATTAACCTGAATCTTGTCAGAGTACCATTAATTAGAACTACACAGATATAGTCAAAGTATCACCACATTTTCAGTAAACCTTGGTTTAAGAAAACAAAACAGACTGATTTTAGAAATGAATTTTGTTGTAGAAAACATTCACACAACAAGTGATATAACAATACAAATAATTATACTGATTACATAATTATATATGAAAACATAGCTGAAGAATGTGGCAACACATTACAAAATGTTAGAAAGGTTAAGAGAAACTTAACTGACACTAAATACAAGCAAATGTGAGTTCAGTAAATCAGGGTTAGAGTTTTATGGTATCATCTTTTTTCCCCATTTTTGCCCCTACTGCCAGCTCATCATTAGTCCCCATCAAACCAGTGCACCCATTCATTCCCTATGACCATGTTGAAAGTTGGCCAAGCAAGGCCATATTATAGCTAACATTTAGAGGTAGTTTAGCTTTTTCTGCTTGAATCCGATTATTTGCATGCCCTCTGCAAAACACCAGAGAGGGGCTTGCAATGTCCTTGCTGCAGAAGCCAACCTCACTTCTGGGGTATTCCTTCCAAGCATCCCTATCACTCCCTGGGTAAAAGAGAGCTGTAATTGCTCCAGTCTCCAATAGGGAACTGTCACTGACTGTGTGTGCTCTACCTCAGCCCCCCAGGAGAGGCAAGCAGGTAACATTCCTTCGCTCCCTCTCCCACAGCAGGGGCCACTAATCAAACCCAGAACCCAAGGAGCCAGGCTATCATTTCATCTTTTCAGACTTTTTAATGAAAGACATATCGCCAGACTAATGTAAGAATACTGTACTACATGACATATCACCATCTGCACATACAAAAGTTCAAAGTTTACTTAGGGTAGCAGATTGCAGAAAATGTTTTATTAACAAATGTCAGTATAGTAACAGGGTGGCCTAAAAAACAAGTATGTGGATGTGTTCCACTGACCAGAATATTCTTGAGAGAGATTCAAGTTCTGTTGTGTTAAGACTAAAACAATGCTAGTAGAATATATGATGCACATGAAAGTATAGGTTATTTTTGTAATTATCAAATAAGGCTCTGGACTAATTCTACTGTGAAACCAATAGGGCAGCTACACAGGATATTTCCACACCAACTAAAGCAAAAAGGTTTAGCAAAATGAAAGAAGCAAAAAGAAATTGATACAACAGACAATGACCATAGGTTAAGCCAAAGACTGAGAGACATATGTAAACCTTTAACTGATGTTGGTGGGATTCAATAAAGCCTATATGGTCATTTTTCACCGTGTGTATATTGCAGTGTGATGCATACACAGCGGCAAATGTTTTTAGATTCAGTAAACTCTTACACTCACGTACAAACATGGCAATTTCTATGGCATGCAAATTACAGCATAAGTAGCTGAACTGTATGCTGATGAAGCAAACCCAGATTGGTGGAGCAATTCAACAATGTGTAAAGCAACCACATAGACTCCGTGCTCATATTGCCCATGTATTCAAACGTTTTCTGAATACAGCCACAGAAAGGAGTCTACATGGAAACAAGAGCAAGTAAAAGTCCGTAGACTTGTACAGAACTGACTGTGACATGTAAACCCAAACACATTATGATATTATTAGACATGGTGGATGCTAGAAAATTAGATTAACAATAGCAACAATCCCTTTTTAGTGCATGACATAAATGCAACTTGCTCCCACACCCCCAAATGAAGAATGTACTCATAACTAATGTTGACAGATATAAGTGTAAACCCCATTAAACATACTATTCATACTGTAAGCATATGCATGTAATGTAAGCATATGCAGTATGTATCTGACAGAATACAATCAAATTTTATCGAAACCTGCATTCCTCTGTGCAGACATATAGCTAAGTAATACCGTCCCTTATGTGTACAACATTGGGATCCCCTTCAGTTTCCCTGCCTACATGGTTACTAACCATGTAGATTCGTGGCTGACAGCATGGGCAGATGCAAATGAGGTCAAAACTCATTAGAACTGCTGAATCCCAAAAAACTGTAACCATGTAGGAATGTTCACTTTGTGTACGCACTTCCACAATGTTCGTGTTCAGTGGATGGCAACAGTGAATGATGTCATCGAGGGGTGTGCTAGGCTACACTTACAGAAGTGTACACGTAGGTCTGTGAAGTGTGAAAGTGTATGTAAGCAGTGCACAATTCACAAGTTCTGTTTCATCCTCTTTATTGCTTGTTAAAATGTGTCATCTCTGTCCACTTTAAGTTAAATTATCTTTTTTAATTTTTGTCATTGTTTGCGTGATGCAGCTCTTAGCTCAATCACAGGACATGGAGGAATGAATGGCAGGTTTCTCAGTGCATGCCATATAACTATTCCTGTGGCAGCACATGTTTGTGTAGGGCTAGAGTATAGCTAGTTCTGGGTTCTAGTACAGGGTCTGCAACCTTTCCTTCACGTTTTGAGCTGCATGTTTGCACAATATCACAGGAATGAAGAAAAGTATTAAGATTACTTGTGGTTACCTTATGTAAGTGTCGGTATGCACAGTGGCACATAGTTGCACATCACACACTATTGAACACCAACAAAGTTGATATATTCAGTAAAATAGCTGATGTTTTTCATAGGTGCTTATTACAGCAAAAGCATATGATTTCCAGTATGGTGGAGCTATTCAACAAGCTGTACAGCATCCATGTAGACTCCATTCTGGTTTTTACTGAATACTTCAATACCATGGGAGTAGGACAAGGACATTTTAGCCCTGAAATTAAATTGTGTCAACTGCTGCATTTGCAAGGTAAGTCCTGAACCTAGAATGTATTCTTTAATAGTATTACGGCATATCCTTCTATTTCTTAACTTAGTGCAGTATTCAAGTAAATATTGGTGGATTTGTACAGAAAGTACCTTAACATGTGACAGCAAACACTCATTTTACTTATATGTGTCCATCAGTAAGTTTTTTTATGTCTTATTCTTCCCATTTTAATTGCACTTTTTGCATGATGAGCTGCACAGAGCAAACAGTGGAAGTGGGAAATAAATACATTTCATGTTTGGCTGTGTTTATCTGGTTTGAGTGAAGCACGGTGGATCACCCAGGAAGCAGACTCCCAAAATAGAAATCTGACACATTCAATTAATGCCCTTGGCCATCGTGAAAAAATGTCCTGAAGTACAGATGGTACTGGGTTCTAGTACAGAGTGTGCAAACTTTGTTTTTCTGCTGTAACACTGCAGTTTGCAGCAATGAAATGCAACATAGACAACTGTTTCCTCAACATTCTTGTAGCAAAAGATGTAAGTGTAGGACTGCCGTACACATGGTCATGGGTTTGAATACAGCATATCCCATACAGTATTACTTTTACTGATAGAATAATCTATGTATTATCCACTTGTCATCCAATGTATGACTGTAGGTATACTGTGTACTATAGTCCTGTAAATATATTGCTGCTATCTGGACCGGCATAGCTTTAACTTTTGTGCAGTTACTGGGCACTGTTGAATTCTCCATGTCAGACATTAGCAATGCAGCTCACATTTGTGCACTGCTTACCTATGTGAAAACAGGTGTAACTCATATGCATGTACACTTTAACTATTGCGCAAATCTCTGCTCACTGTGCTATGCAACTGTATATATGATGCTTTCTTATTGGTGTTTCTTGTCCATTTTCTTTGTATGACATAAAAGTACATGTGGAAACATTGAAAACTAAGGGTACAATCTAAGTATTTTTATATACATATGCACAGTACATCCATGGGTTAGCCCCAGCCCCACCAATCAGTACAACCCTGGGATCTCAGTATATTTTACATACATATATCAACCACACTACAAAGTGTAATACATAATGTTGTGTGCTTCCTCATGGACAGGATCAGTCAGTGGTGCTGACAACCTTGCATTGCTAAACTCAAACATCCAACTATGCTCAAGAAGGGTACTTGTGTTTTTACACAGTTAGGCTTCTACATACCCTAGTTAGGCTACTGGCCTCATATAAACCTATGAGTCTATGTGCCTAAACAGGCCTCCCAACCTGTTGCCCCCCACATGGCCTGCTGATGTCATCTACTATAAGTACACCTGCAGCCATGTAAAAGTAGGACTTGTGGCATGGCACTTGCATAAAGTACTGAGTTCTATAGTCTGTGTACTTAGGGGTTCTGTTGTGTGTGTGTGTGTGTGTGTGTGTGTGTGTGTGTGTGTGTGTGTGTGTGTGTGTGTGTGTGTGTGTGTTTGTGTGTTTGTGTGTGTGTCTAGGCAAAAGAGTAAGTGTGTATCCTGCAGTTACTACCCCATCCCATAAACTGACAGTATTTTGATACTTGCACCTGCCTACAGATCCATTTCAGGCAGGCCTCCCAACTTCTTCTCTCCAACATGCACTGCTGATGTCATCCACTATAAGTGGACCTGCAGCCATGTAAAACTCAGACTTGTGCTATGGTGCTTGCATAGAGTACTGTGTTCTGTAGTCTGAGCACTTAAATGGGTAGAGGTTTTGTTCTCACTGCAGTCAACTTGGTGTGTGTGTGTGTGTGTGTGTGTGTGTGTGTGTGTGTGTGTGTGTGTGTGTGTGTGTGTGTATGTGTGTGTGTATCTCTATTCAACAGAGGAGATGTGTTTTCCTATTGTTACTTCTCCAGTGGCATGGCTTGCCAGTATTTTGATGCTTGCACAAGCCTACACATCCATTTCATGCAGCCCTCACAACCTCTTGTCTCCTACATGGCCTGCTGATATCATCCACTATAAGATGACCTGCAGCCATGTAAAAGGCAGAATTGTGCTGGGCTGCTTGCATAAAATACTGTGTTCTGTAGTCTGTGTACTGAAATAGGTGTGTGTGTGTGTGTGTGTGTGTGTGTGTGTGTGTGTGTGTGTGTGTGTGTGTGTGTGTGTGTGTGTGTGTCTTTACTCAGAAGAGTAGATGTGCTATACTACAGTTACTTCTCCAATGGTATGGCTTACCAGCATTTTGATAGTTGCACAAACCTGTACATCCATTTCATGCAGTCCTCACAATTTCTTGTCTACTAAATGGCCTGCTAATGTCATCCACTATAAATTGACCTGCAGCCATGTAAAACTCAGACTGCTGCTGTGCTGCTTGGGTAAAGTACAGTCTTCTATAGTCTGGTTCTGTTTTGTGTGTGTGTGTGTGTGTGTGTGTGTGTGTGTGTGTGTGTGTGTGTGTGTGTGTGTGTGTGTGTGTGAGCTGTTACTCGACATTACAGAGAGCATTTCACACCAGCATGTGGAACACTTTTATTACCATTTGCTCAACAGACAATGCTGATTTCATCGGCTATATTAGATTATTGCACATGCAGTCATCCCACTAGTACATGATCAGACACTGGCCAGGAGCCCAGGCAGACATCACTTCAACCGAAACCAAACAGATTACAGTGACACATCTTTTAATCTATCTGTATACATCATGGCATGGTTAGTAGAACCCTGTGTTATCTTGATGAGAAAATCTTGTGGTCTTCCCAGCTGCTGCATTTGTCTGGCGAGGTTCATGCAAAAGAGAGCATTATACTTTATTACTGTTCTGATCAGATTTGACTACAGTGCTGTCATACAGTCCTGAGATCAGAATGCAATGGCGTAACGTATGATCTGCACCATACGTATATACTGGAAAATCATTAAAGAGAAAAGTTAGAAAATAATGAGACAAATTGCAGTCCCTGACTTCAAAACCCATACAAGAAAATACACTAGAAAATAGTGACATGATGATGTTATCCACTGTATAACTTGGCAAGGCAAATATAAGTGACAGATACTATTATCACTTCAACAACACAAATGCAGATATACTAAGCACTAATGTAGCTATGCACTCTGTGTATCAGACACAAAGCTTTTGTATCCCTGAATCCAAAAGAGAGAAAACAGGGATATGGCACAGTTATCATCACTTGCACAGGATGTTGTGTGGGAGGGCAGGAGGTCTAGGCTGACACAAAAGGTCATTGAGCATGTGTGTGAGTAAGAAAGGGAAGCAGGCAGGCTGAACCATGCAACTGTTGTGACTGTGTCTGTAGGGGTCCCCCATGTGAAAGTGGCGTGCATGAGTATGCATGAACACAGCAAAGCTCAGTGCATACATCTTGGTATGCCAGACAGCTGTGAGCCATGCATGGTATAGTTGTCACTTCATCACTGTCACCCCAACCATGAGAACTGGCTCTACTAGGAGTTGCACTGGCACCTTCACGCCTAAGGTCAAATGCAGTGCTGCTACCTGAATGTGAAAGATGTCTGCTGGTTGTGCTGCCTTCACGAGAATGCCCAGGACCATGAACCCATGGCCTGCCACTTCTGGGTTTGGACATCACACTCATCAATGGACCAGTGGAAGTACTGCCTCTACTGCAGCGTGACTGGATATGACCATGTTGGCTATCAGCAGATGTTGCGGCTGACCTATGCCCATGAGGACACCATTCCCCTTCCAGTAGAAGTTACATCACAGACACTGCTTGTTCCATGACAGACACCCTACGGTCCATCACAGACATCCTCATTCCAATGTGTCATTTATCCAATCCAGTGAATCAGCAACACAGTAGAGGCATTAACACAAGTCAGACTGTGCCACATCTGCAACTCTGAGCATTTGTCTGGAGCTCCTTTTTGAACATGCCTGTGCCTCCATGATGGCCCTCAACATATGTTGAGTGACACAGGAAGAGACATCTGCACTGGGTAGAGGAGGGAGGGACAGCAGACCCCCTCCGAGCACCACTATCAACCCTCCTGTGTGGCACCTTACCCATACTTTGGCTATGACCAGAGTCAACAGGCACTGAATCCGCCGTAGCCACACTTTCCTGATCAATGTCCTTGCCCTCCACCTGGCCAATATTTGTGGGTTCAGTAGACTTTGTAGGCATAGGCCTACTGGCTGTGTCCAGGGAAAATGAAGGGAGTGGCTGGATGTCAACCTCTGCACTCTCCAACTCTGCCTCATTTTCACCACCATCATTATCAGTATCTGCTGAGAGACTGACATCAGGTGGCACAGGGCCCACACTTCCACTGTCATGATCACCTATGATAAAAAAGAAGAAATACAGGCATACATTAATACCTGCACTACTATGGTGCAGTATGTGCTAAACAACTAACAGAGCTGACACTGTTAAAGACAGTACAGCAATAAATTGATCTGCAATACTGACATAAATTAATTTGGCTTACCATCTGCAGGAGGCATACGTTGTTGGATTCCTGACAGTCCTGAAATAAGTTAAGCAAGAGGTAAGAGCAACATCATCATATTTAACAGTAAGACAGGGGGTAATACATGTACTCTTCTATATCTGCATTAAATGTACATTCAACAAGAATGTGGCTGACAACTCCAAAATAAGCCTATGACTGTAGCACTATTCTACCCACCCCCCCCCCCCCAAAAAAAAAGATATGTGACACAAAAGTTACTTTTATTTCAATTGTTTTAATATACAACAGTATTCATCTGGTCATATAACAAATTCTACCTGGAAGCTGCTCTTGGGACTCAGAAGGAGTGGCGCCTACATGAAGGACATGTTGTGGTCCACTCTGCTCTGAGCTCTCATGTTGGAGAATATTCACCAGGAACTCTTCATTGAGGGTAAGAGGTGGGTAGGCCCTCACCTAGTTACCCTTTGGTCTCAAGCAGCTGCTCACCTCCATACAGTGGTAATCATATCAGTGGCCCTGTGGTGCACCTATTCATATGTCCGATATGAAATATATTGTCAACAATGTGCTGCCATAATTGTAGCCTGTGTGCCATGCTGAACTGACCCCTTACCAGCAGAAATGTCCCATGTTGATGGACAGTGTCGACATTGCTATTGTTTTCCACTTCACTGAATTGGGGTTTCCACCTCACTGACATTGTTTGTGTTCTAAAAGACAACAGAATGATAATACACATAAGTATCAAATAACTACAAAGTAAGTTTCCAGATAAAACAGTAAAGGTGGGCAGTCAGTAGTGCCCACAGGAAAAACATAAAACAGTCTACAGATGTGAAATACTAACAGCAGGCAGGATGCAGAACAAGGCAAGTAGCAAGAGCAACATATCCTTGTATATGCCATAGCAGTAAGTCAGCTGTGTTCCCTCCCAACAGAACAGTCAATTCTAGTTTGTGACATAACAGTAATTCTTCTTTGCTCTCCCTACCCACAAAAGAACATGAAAATGAACCCTTTTGCTGATAAAAAATGTTTGAAATGCTAAATGTGCTTTCAAAGGACCTGTCCCTGAAACATTTCTACATATTTATCACACTGCAGTCTATTTTCTTGTATTGTGTGTACCTCTGAAATGGCTTGACAAACTTGGTCATGCCATCAGTACATTTCTAACTAATGCATACAAATAAAAGTGTAAAAGCCTTTGCTTCACATTATTCATTAATATATTCCAACATATACATTATGTTGGTAACAAAAATGGGCCATACCTCCTGGAGTTCAATACTCCTCTGTAAAGATATCTTTGGAAGAAATTCAGTTTTGTGAACTCCTGCAAACGTAGCAAATGTCCTCACCATCAATTTGGCTAGCTACACATTTGCTTTTTTATAATGGAGTAGGTTATTAATGGATTGCATCTGTCTTAGCCCGCATTCCAGAGATGCTAATTAGAGCATAAGCAGCTGAATTGCATGCTCATCAACCAATCTGGTGAAGCTATTCAACAAGTTATAAAGCAGCCATGTAGACTCCATGCTGTTTTTTCTTGTGGATTTCAAAAGTAATTGAATACTGACACTGAAAGTCTACATAAACAGAATGTTAGGAGCTGCTACTGCTTAACTCAATGTCTATGTGCTACAGGCTGTAGGCAATGCTGCTGCTGCCAATAGGCCTAGGCCAAGATAGAGAAGAGTTTTCATGTCACATTTAACTTATCACAACATGGACATTGTAGAGTGCTACAGGGTGGACAGGAACACATTACAGAAACTCTGCAACCTCTGCCAGGCTCAACTAAGAGAGTGCCTTTATCTCCCCATGTATTGACTGTGTACTGGTTGCGTCACAGTCAGCCTTGAACTAACACTTTGGCAACTGCTGCATTTATACGTCCTGAACAAGTACTGTATTGTACAATAATATTATGGCATATCTTTGTACTTCATCACTTTGTACAGTAAACAAGTAAAAGGTGGGAGATACATATAGAAATTAATGTAACGTGACAGCAGAGAGTTATTTGACTCATATGTGTCTATTAGTAGGTAGTAGGTCTCAGGCATCAAAGATGCACATATTCATACCTCTCCAAAGTACCGATGATCACTATATGCCCTCAGTTTAGCACCATATGTTTGTAATGACAAATCATAACAGAGAGAGAAGTTAGACAGTAATGAGACACATTGCAGTTGCTGACTTCACAACCCTCACAAGACCAAACAGGCAGGATGCAAAACAAGGAGACTAACAAGAGCAGCATATCCTTGTTTGTGCCATAACAGTAGCTCAGCCTGGTCCCACCATGAAAGAGAAGTGTACCCATGCATGTGCCTTAACAGGAACTCACCTTTGCCCCCCCAAAAGAGCACTCTATGCTTGTTTGTGCCATCCAACCTGCCCTTCATTTGTTGGTAACTGCATATCATAGTATTCATATTCTCAGTTAATATCCTCACACATTTTAAGTTAAATGATATAGACTGGCTTACACACTCGATGTCTCTGAGTACTGGTCAGATAACTGATGAATGACCAAGAAACACAGAAAGGTAAGATAGAGTTGCATATTTGTAAGAAATAATTATAACAGGTTGTGTGAACACTAATTGCACTACATACAAATATATTAAATATAACAAATGTACAAATAGTTTATGCCTTTATATCAGTGTACATTCAGTTGCACTTGGTTGTGTGAGGAATTACTTCATTTCCTTGCTGCAAAGCTGTTTGTGTGGCAAACATGGAAAAGGCACCCATCCTGTTTTCTGACAGTGCATTTCAGTGAGAGTTGAAATACAGACCTTTGTAGACATATCTCATGTGTACTAACATTTTCTACTGTGTATGTCAGATTGATTTTTCTCATTTCAGCTATTTTTCAGTTGTTTTTTTTGGAGGGGGGCTACTGTTTGCTCAATGTGCAGCTTAGCATAACCGGCTTTGGCTATGCTCATCTGGTTTGCTCATAGATGAATGATGAATGGACCACTCAGGTAGCAGACAGGACCCAAACAGCCACAAACATAAACTGGATACATTCAATTAATAATTCTGGCCATCACTCAAGCATGTTGCCCACCAGTGCACACCCTTGAGTACCTTGTTTGCATGATGGTAATCAATGCGCAGCATTTTTAAATGTTGCAAACCCAAAAAGTGTGCATTCTCAGTAAGTGTGATACCTGCAATTGGTGGGAAAACATCATTCTACATTGATCTTGATCTGTGGTAGGCATGGCAGGTGTTAATACCATAGCATGTGCTCAAGGGCAGGTTTGGAAATTCCATGTTCATAAATGGTGTATCCGGGAGTCCAAAGTGTTTGTTGGACTCCTAGTGAATGAACATGGGCCCAGGCTATTGTAGAGGGACTATTGTGGCTCGGATTACAAGTCAGAGGCATGGAATATCCTTTCCCAATGCTACTGGTATCCCCCACACTGGTGAACAATGTAGGAATCACTACAGAGACCTCCGGATGCGAAAGAGGGATACCTTTGAATGTTGATTCGATGAATCTAGGACTGGGGGCACCCCACAGATGAGGAAGTATCACTTACAGAGGCTACTTGTAAGAGTTAAAAGCTGGATATAGGCAGGATTGGTACTCATAATAGTATTTTGTTTGTTCCACAGCCGCCACAGACCGAGAACTGAATACGTGAACTCATGCCACTAGATTGGCACAGATGCAATAAGCATGTGGTATGTATGCATCTGAACAGTACTGTTATTTTAGCATTAAAAGTTATTGGTTTATTAGACAGTTGTATCAAATTGAGCATGCATTTCACAACTGCAACATGAAAGTATGCATGCATTAATCTGTAGTCCAAAACAACAGTTCAGTATTAGAGAATAGTCAGAGGTTGTGGGTTCAGAAACCACACTTCCCAAATATGCAGTACTGTTGAGTTTTCATCAATACTGCAATGTAACATCAGAGCTCTAAAGCAGTGGCACCAGTGGCCTGCTGTAACTATAATCAGTGTAACTGCAACACGCATATGTGCAATATATGCACACATCAAGGATTGCTTGCTGCAATCTGTATTATAGTGTGCATCTCTTATGAATGGGTAGTGCTAACAGTAAAAAAGTCATTTGTTGAGAGCTGGTAGTCTTAAAAGTAAAGGTAAGAGAATAGAGTCAAATAATTGTATCAATGCATTGTATTTCGCATATGAAGTTGCTAATGTTGTCCCTTGTTTTTCTCTCACCCCAACCTTATCTTCTCTCTTTTCTTTTTTTTTTTTAATTTTTTATTTGTTGTTTTTTTCCCACAGCACAGTAGGGTAGGCTTGCACCACAGGATCCACCTGCCTCATTCCACCAGCTACAGCACCAAGGCCCAGCATATTTGGGATACAACCTAGTAGCACACCCTCTGCTGTCCCTACACCACCTGCCCCTCAGGTAGTTCTGTCCCACAGGATAGGTCAGTGGTTCTCTCTGGCAGCAGTGGCAGGGTTGGTTTGTAGGACTGTGTGCCACACACTTGGTGCATGCCTTCACCAGATAGAGACACTGCTCTCCATCATTTCACTGAATACCACAAGGAGAAGCAGATGTCAGACACTGCAGCCAGCAGCACAGTGAGGTGACAGTGATGACAGTCCAGTGGGTGATGATTCAGTTCTCACTGTCACCCAGCTTAACGTCCATGGTTTTGTGATGTCTACACCTTCATCCCAACCATGGTGTTCACCCACCTTTTGTGTCCTTCATCATCCCTGTGTCTTATCTTGTATGTCCTGTCTGTCTGTGATTGCTTCATCACCTACCCAACCTAACTGACCCAGACATACCTACGTCTCTTCCCCAACATTCCTCTCTCTCAAAAAAATGGCACCTGTCATCCCATACATTGCTCTCTATTTCACATATGTGTCATCTTGACACACTTGCTTCAGTCCAATTGGCTATACAACATGATTGTGTTATGGTCGCCCCTCTCTCTGGGGTTGACACTGCAAATTCAGCTAATATTCTGCAGATCTGAAAATTTTTTACTGTTGAAGAAATGGATAGCTATGGTTCATTCCTACATCCCTCCTGGCCTTCTTTCAATTTGTTTTTCTCCCTGTGTGCTCCTCATTTCACCACTTTCCTGTCTTCTCCGTGTCTTTTCTTTAAAGCATAATTACGTGATGATGCACATTGCAGACTAACAAGTGGCTACAGCAAAAAGCAGTTATAAGTGTTATATACAGCTGTATTGGAAACCAATACCAGCTAGCACAAAACCAAGCATGAACACATACTGCCACAGAGTCATTTAATTAGCAGGTAAAGTTTAGAGACTCCATATCAACTATCATACTTTGGAATTTGGATTTACATGTAAAAGTATTTCAAACCTTTGCATGCACCTAGATTTGAACCCAGTACCACGTGACCCCAAAATGAATGGATCAATGCATTAGTAAATGGTGATACAGACTCAGCTGCATAACAGGTGCATTTTACAGACTGAATAGCAAATGGCATACTTTGTTGTTACATACACCTACTACTTAACTGACTCTCTGGCTGCAAGTATTAATTCACTTAATACAGTGATACATTCCATTTTGGGGCCATATGTTTCTGGTTCTGAATACAACTGTAGCTAACACATTGAACTACTTTTGTATTAGCATTCTTAATGATGGTGTGCACTAATGCTTTATAAAACTAAATGGGTATTGTGCAATAATGCTTTATAAAACATTACTGGGGATCACGCAATGATGCTTCATACAAAATTAATGGGGAAAATACATTGGTGATATGGGGAGCAAGCACTGGTGAGTATAAAGGGAAATCCTTGATAAACTGTGACAGTTACTGTTGATTGTATAAAATACATCTGCTACCTAACTGACTCTCTGGGAACACATGTTAATGCATTGTTGTTGGAGGTAGATGTTACTGGGTTCACATATGGGTGTAAGTAGTAATTTTAAAAGTGTGTATGATACTTTTAAATACATTTACTTATATTGCTGCCATTCACTTTTGCTTTGCGTTAGTGCACGATGCGCACCATCATGCAATTATGCTTTAAAAAAATGAAATGCAGAAGACAGGAAAGTGGTGAAATGGGGAGGAAGTGGGGGAAAAACAAAGTGAAAGGATGCCAGGAATGTGCAGGAGGGATGTAGGAAAGAACCATAGCTATCTATTTCTTCAACAGTAAAACATGATCATATATGCAGAATATTACTGAAGTTGGACTGTCACCTCCTCCAGAGTAAGGCATGACCACAACACAATCATGTTTTATAGCCAGCTGGACCTAAGCAAAGGTGTCAAGAAGACTTGTGTGCAAGATGGAGAGCTATGTATGGGACAATTTTTTTTTTTATTAGAACAGGTGCCCCCTTTTTTTTTTTTCAGAGCGAGAGGAATGTGGAGGAAGGGATGTAGGTATGTCTGGGTTGGGTAAGTTAGGTAGGTAAGGAAGCACTGGCAGACAGACAGGACATACAAGACAAGACACAGGGACGATGAAGGACACAAGGGGTGGGTGAATACCATGGTTGGGGAGAGGGTGGTGAAATCGAGGTCCCATGCAAGTCAAGCTGGGTGACAGTGAGAATCAAGTCCTCACCCAGTGGACTGTCATCATTATCACCTCACTGTGCCACTGGCTGCAGTGCCCAGTGTCTGCTGCTTCTTCTGGTATTCTGACCCAGGACAGAGAAAAGGCACTCCATCTGCTGTAGGCATGCACCTACAATACAGTGCACAAACCAACACACCATCCCTGGCAGTTCTTCTCAGGTGATAAAGGCAACACCTCTGCCACAAGCCTATCCTCTGGGGCAGAACTACCTGAGGGCCCATGTAGTGCAGAGGCAGCAGACAGGGAATTGCCAGGGCTCACACGAGACATGCTGGGCAGTGGTGCTGTAGCCGGAGTGGGGACAGGAGAATCCTGTGGGACAGGCCTACCCCACTGTGCTGTGGAGAAAGAACAACAAATAAAAACACAAAAAAAAGAAGATAAGGGTTGGAGTGACAAAAAAAGTGAAAATATTAGTAACTTCATATGTGACATACAAAGCAGTGATACAATTATTTGACTGTATTCTGTTACTTTTAATTTTAAAACTACATACTCCTAACAAATTTCTTTATTACTTTTAAGACTAGCCAGTTCATAACACAGGCACACTATAGTACAGACTGCAGCCAGCAATCCTTGCTGTGTGCATATATTGCACATAAGCATGTTCCAGTTATACTGATTACAGTTTACAGCAGTCCATTTGTAGCACTGGTATAGAGGTCTGAAGTTACATTGCAATACTGACGAAAACCTAACAGTATTGTATATTTGGGAAGTGTGGTTTTTGAACCCACAACGGCTGACTACTCTCTAATACTGTACTGTTATTTTGTCCTACAGACTACTGCATGCATACTTTTCTTTTACAGTTTAGTGATGCATGCTCACTGTTATTTGAGAATATAGAACTGTTGCTTTGTTCTACAGACTGTCATGCATACTTTCTTTTATAGTTCAGATATGCATGCTCAATTGGATACAACTGTATTACTACCAACTAAGCTGTCCTTAACTTTTAATGCTACAATAAAAGTACTGTTCTGATGCATGCATACCACATGCTTCTTGCAGCCTTGACAAACGTGCAGCATGGAATCTCACATTTGATGCTTCCTCCATGACAGGTATGGAAAAAACAGAACAGAATACCACTGTGAATACCAGTCTTGACTATATTCACCTTTTAACTCTTACAATTAGTCACTGTAATTGATACGTACACATCTGTGGGGTGTCCACCATACTAAATTCCCTGATCCAATGGTTGAAGGTAGCCTGCTTCCTCCTCCAGAGGTCATCAAAATGATATCAGCATTGTTCACCAGTGCAGGCGATACCTGTAAAACTGGTCAAAGCCCTGGCAATACTGTCCCTGGCTTCAGTCTTTTATTCTGAGCCTGAATAGTCCTGCTGCCCACCTCTGTGCTCGGACGCGCACTCCCTTACCAGAAACACCTGACACATCTACCATAGCTCAAGCCCAATGTAGAATCTGTATTTCCTGCCAAATGAATTTTGTATCCTGATGTTTTCCCACCAGTTGCACAGATTAGGCTTACTGAGAGTGTGCACTTTTTGGTTTTGCAACATTTGAAAAGGTTGCACATCACTGACCATCGTACAAACATGGTAGTTGAGAGTGCGCACTGGTGGGCAACATGTTTGTGCAATGGTAAACAATGCGCTACAGTGGCAAGCAATGCAATTTCAAGGTTATTTGGTATACAGGCACTTGTGTAAATGTGTTAGTCAAATGGACCATGTCTATGGTAGTCCTACACTAACAGCTGTTGCCACAAGAAGGTTCAGAAAACAGTTGTGTATGTTGCACTTCATTGCTAAAACCTGCAATGTCACAACAGTAAAACAAAATTTGTACACCCTGTACTAGAACCCCAGACCATCTGCACCTGCTGCCACAAGATTAGTGACATGATATTCCTTATCTTAGTATTCATTGTAAAGTTCACACTGTTAATCACAGTGCAACTCCACTTACCATGTTTGTGCAATGACTAATAGTATTAATTGAATGCATCCGGTTTAGGTTTGTGGCTGTCTGGGTCATGTCTGCAACTTGGATGAGCCATTTGTGCAGTTTGTGCACTGCCTTGCTTTGAGCAAACTAGGTGAGCACAGCCAAACATGTTTGTGCTAAGCTGCATATCGCACAAACACTGCCCCCCCCAAAAAATGGAGGCATAGTTCAAATGAGCAAAAACAATCTAAGACAGTGCCCCAAACAAATTTTAAGTAAGAAAACTCAAGTAATGGCAAAGCAATTGCCATGCTGTCCTACAACCCGCTTTCATGGCCAGCAACCTTACATGGAAATGCTGTTCAAATCATACCTCCCAACTGTACAGATTTTGCATCATATTTTGGCCTGTTCCTTGTAAAATTTGTGGTTTTCTGGAAAATCACTGAAGACTGCAGTCAGTACATAAGGACATACATTTGAGTTTTGTACTTCATATCCTTCAGAAAATCCATGCTAACACAAATTCTATTATTCTAACTACTTTTTATTTTTATTAGAACACTACTAAAAAATCTGTCCCTATTTTTGGTCCTTTGTCCCCCCATTATTTTAGTCTTTGTACAGATTACTTGCACTAAAAGGTTGAGAGGTATGATCCATGTTCATATTAGAGGTTTCACAGCCAGCAACACTGGTGCGGGCCATGAAACCTTAATAACATGCACTGTGCATCATTAATATGTATGGCATGATGCCACGTGATGAGCAACATCGCGTACATGAAAACACTCCATGTAGGCTCTGCGCAAAATCTACACAGGGTTTGGATTATGAGATTTAGATCTGACATTCCACCGGGTTTGAATGTTAAGCTATCAGTCAAACCATTTTTAAAAATGAGGAGACTGAAAGTTCACACACAATAACAGATCGTGCATATATTATTTTTTATACATGCCACATTTCAGTCATGGTGCTGTAATATATAAAGAGTCATGTTGTTGTTATCATTTCTCTTGTGTTACACACGATTTGTTTGTTTGTTTTTTAGTATATATTTTATATACATTTTATATACATATTTTATATACATATTTAGATAGAATAATATTTCTATCCAGCTCTCTGAGGATTTTATATATATTTTTCACACCATTTTGATATGTTATTCATTGCGCTTTAAAAAGTGTATTATGCTGATGACAGTCATGTTTCAATTGATTAGTTAATATTCATGATTGTTTTTCCCGCTTGTTTTGTGTATATATACCAATTGACTGCTCAGTAAAAGTTGTTTTGAGTCTGAAGAAGCCTGTAATAGGTGAAAGCGCTAACTCATTTTTATGAATAAACGCTTTTAACCATTCTCGGAGTATCTGGATATTGTTCTACTATGAACTGAGTTGTTCCACATTTATCACTAGGGCATCCTGTTCCTGTCTGCTGTGTTCCGCTTCTCCAATTTTGCTGTTCTACTCCTACACAGAGTTTATTGAATCCTGTATTCACAGACTGAAAAAGGAAGCGCTTGCAGTTTTACAGACTTAAGAACATTTTCACATAGTTTGATGTAAGATCATTAATAAAATCTGTTTCACAGCTCCAGGAACTATTGTTTGAATCCTGAGTCCCAGTCAGTGTCTGGATGACTTTTGTTATGTCCTCTCTGTTGTCATATACATTTTCTGTGGTTTCTTCACACCACCCTCAAAATATGCTGCTTGAATTGTTACACTAAAGTGCTGTTTTATATAAATTACATTTTCCCTTGCTCTTTTGGCCAAGGTCATGGCTGAAAAGGGTCTGCAAAGGGCCAGTTTACTTACTCATTTAATGATAAATAAATAAATTAAATTAAATATGCCAGCAATGGTGGCATTGGTAGGCAAATTCCTGACTGCAGCCTGAGTGGCCTGGGTTTAATTAGAAGGTCCTGGCTGGAGAGTAGATCTGGCCACATACTGCCACAATTTCTTAGAAGGAGGGGCAGTGATGCAAATGTGTGGCTTAAGGTAGGCATTAGGTTCACCAAGATATCATCTAGTGTTAGTGTTTAATGTGGGTGTATGGAAATATGCATTCACATGAGCAGAGCATTATGGGCTTCTGTGATGGCACAGATTACATGTCCGTTTGGCAAAGGGTGTAATTAGGCTATTGCAAATGTTCTCACTGGCAGGGTGGTGACTGCCTGAATGATGGCCCCCTTCCAGACAAGTCTCACTGTGGCACTAGACAGAATTCCCAGTGCAGGATAATGAATGTCTTTGACTGAGTGGAGGTCAGCTTAATGACTGGCAAGCACTGAGGAAAAACACATATGAAATACTAAACTAATTTTGGAAAGATTTTCAAGTTAGTAAGAGACTAGAAACCACTAAAGACACTTTTCAGTGACCCAAGATCAAAACAATTAGCAAGAATATTAGCTCCAGTGGTAATATTCTTGCTAACTGTTTTGATCTTGGGTCACTGAAAAGTGTCTCTAGTGGAATATTAGCTCCAGTGGTAAGTCCGCAGTGGTGGTGCTGCGGTAGAGTTGTCGCCTCACAGTAAGACGTTGTTCCGTTCGATTCTCAGCTAGAGCGTCTTCTGTATGGAGACATGCGTGAATGGGCGTACCTTCGTTGAAGGTTGTGCATCAGGGCCGGCAACTCGGCACGTAAAAATTAACTGCCAATCATTAGCAGACTGCAGTTCTGCTGTGGCGACCCCTAACCGGAAAAAGCCGAAAGATGCAACATTAGCTCCAGTGGTAAAGAGGGATCAAGCCCTGATAGATGACTTAAGTTCATTTAATTCAGGTACTTGATGGAGCTGGCAGGGTAGGATGGTCATGCCTATTCTGGATGGAGAGAGCAGGGAGGAGTTGGCTGCATGAGAGGAGAGGCATCAGTGCAAATGCATGGATGGTGAGACAAGCATTTGGCTCTCCAAGCCACCAGTAGATGTAGCTTTCATCATGAATGCACAGAAACATGGATTCACATAGGTAATGCACTATAGCCCACCACAATAACACAGATTATGCATTCCTCTACACAGGATAGGGATTAGGACCATCATAAATGCCCTCAAAGCTGGCATGCTGGCAAAGGGCACAAGCAACCATCACACCTGGCTGAATGACACCCCCTCTGAGCAGCTGTACCTCTGAAGTTCTGGGGACTGCTATACAAGGAAATGAATGGGCTCATGTACAGTAAGGGGAATCTTTATTGGCAGTTACAGGGGCAAAATGGACTTAGATGAAAATAATCATTAACAACAGGGTGATGGACACTGGGGTTATTGCTGCATTAGTTTGTTCACTGGTCATCACAAAAAAAGACAATATACCAGATTACATAAAAGGGTATGCACAACAAACCACAGAGATTACAGCGTGACAGCCTAGTGTACTGTGTGAAAACATTAACTTTAGAGTTAATACAGAATGATACAGAAAAAGATCAGTTTTTACAAAAATATAAAGAAGCTTAGTGACATAAACAAAGAAATAAAGAAATTACCCAGATTTAGAAACCATAAATAAATATGAAAAAAGTAAGGATAATACTGCAGTAGCCATAAAGTACAGTTTTGCACCTACCATAAATGTAGATGTTCGAGTGCTAATACAGCTGCAGTCATAACAGATGGGTTATCCTGCCGTCAGGCGGGTCCTCGGTCGGCCGAATTCCAAAGTCTAGGTCCGGCGTTGGTTGTCGTCGCCTTTTCCCTGACATCAGTGCGGCAGGGGTATAAAAGAACCAGCTGACGCCATTTTCTTCAGTTTTTCTTGCCCCAGATGTCAGGTGCCCCCAGAAGCAAGGCAAAACATAAACTTATGTAATAATGCAATGTAATATAATCAAAAAACAGTAGTTTGCAAGCAAATACACCATAAAAGAATACCCCAATCAGGTTGTATGAGGAGGTGTTTGTCATAAGGCCTGTCCCAAGAGGGGATGGAGGGAGGGAAACCTGGACTGCTGCTGTATTAGCACTCGAACATCTACATTTATGGTAGGTACAAAACTGTACTATGTTCATCGTGCATACAGCTGCAGTCATAACAGATGGGTAGAATCCCAAAGCTAAAAAGGGGTGGCAGGCACTAAGTGGAACTAGGAGGAGCAAGGATGCCCTGCAAGACTGCTGTGGCAAAGCCCGCTCTAGATTTAGAGTATAGTGGAAGGTGATAGTGATTGGAGAAAGTGTGCACAGAACTCCAAGTGGCTGCTTCCAAAATGTCCTTGGCAGGAACCCCCCTGAGGAAAGCTGCAGAGGTAGCTGTGGCCCTTGTGGAGTGAGATTTGATGCTTGTAGGTACAGTTTTTCCATGAAATCAGTAACAAAAGCGTATGCAGTGGGCTATCCATTTTGAGATTGTCTGTTTGGAGATAGCCTTTCCTTGAGCACCTGTAGCATAGGACACCAAGAGTTGTTCTGATTTTCTGAATGGCTTTGTCCTGTCCAAATAATAACGAAGTTGCCTGTGAATCTCCAAGGAATGTAGTAGTCTTTCCCCTTTGTTTTGTGGGTTAGGATAAAAGGTAGGTAAGTGGATAGTCTGATTCAAGGCTACACTGGATACTACCTTTGGTATAAAGGAAGGGTTGGTTCGTAAGGAAACTCTGTCCTGATGGAAAATGATGAAAGGTTGCACAGCCATGAGGGCCTGTAGTTCCGAAACCCTGCGTGCTGAGGTGATAGCCAGAAGGAAGGCTGTTTTTCATGACAAATATTGTATTGTGCAGAAATGGCTGAAGCATGGATCTTGATGGAGGAGAAGGAAAGTCCACTGTTTAACATCTCAGCTAGGTACTGTAATATTTGAGGTAAATTTAGTACCCAAGGATTCTGGCCCTTTTTCTGATTCCAGGCACAAAACCGTTTCCATTTGGCGGAGTAGGCTTTTCTAGTAGAAGGTCTTCTGGCCTCCAAGATGACATCCTGCACCTCCTTGGAGTGGAGGGTCTGTTGGGAAATCAAGGAATCCTCCATGCAGCTAGATTGAGGGTTTTCAGCTGACTGTGAAGAGTTTTGAAGTTGTGCTGGGTCAACAGAAGAGGCACTAGAGGCAGGATCCATGGTGGTGAATGCGTCAGGCTCTTCGGGAGTGGATACCAGTGTTGTCTTGGCCAGTCTGGAGCAATGAGAATCATGTTTGGCCTCTCTGCTCTGGTTTTAATAGAACTTTGGGCAGCAGAGGAAGAGGTGGAAAGGCATAGACTGTCAATGTTGTCCAATTGAAAGAAAGTGCGTCCACTTTCCAGGCCTGTGGATGATAGGTCCTTGAGCAAAATTTTTTCAGTTGGTAATTTTTGTGGGTAGCAAAGAGATCTATGTCTGGCTGTCCCCATGCCTGAATTATCTGTGCGAAAACTTGAGGATGCAACTTCCATTCGTGTGGATCTGTCATATTTCTGCTTAGGTTGTCTGCCATTGTGTTTTCCTTCCCTGGCAGGAATTGTGCTTGAAGTTGGATTTGCAATTCCAGAGCCGTGTTCCAAAGGGACATGGCTAGTCTGCACAGGGGGTATGAATGAATTCCTCCCTGTTTGTTTATGCACCACATCACTGTGGTGTTGTCTGTCCTTATTAATAGCTGGCCTGGATGCAGTAGGTCTTTGAAGGCCATAATAGCATTTTGTACTGCTAGCATTTCCTTTTGATTGATGTGTAGGTGCTTCTCTTTTTGGGACCATTTGCCCTGAATGCACTGATCTGTCATGTGCGCCCCCCAGGCGTATTCCGAGGCGTCTGTTGTGATGATTTGATTTGCTTGAGGCATGCAGAAGGGGAGATCTATGTTTCTTTGGCATGCTTGAGCCCACCACAGAAATTCCTTTTGAAGACATGGAGTGAGTGGTATAATTGTTTCCAAACTGTGGCTGTGTTGAGACCATAAGTTTTTTAGGTACCATTGAAGTTTCCTCATATGCAGCTTTGCACATGGGATCAGCAGGATGCAAGATGCCATGAATCCCAGAGCCTGCAGGACTTTCCTTGCAGTCAGCCTGGTGAAGGTTGCCATTTTTCTGAAGTATTGAGATAGTTGCCCTTGCTTCTCTGGCGTGAGGTAGGCCATCTGGGTGTTTGTATTCAAGCTGGCACCCAGGAAAATTATTGCTTGAGAGGGTATTAGCTTTGATTTCTTTTTGTTGACTGTGTATCCCAGAAAGTTCAACAATTTTATTACAAACACCAGGTGTTTCAGAAGTATGTGCTTGCTGTATGCTTGGATCAGGCAGTCATCCAGATATGGGTATATTTGTATCCCTTGAAGTCTGCAGAAGGCAATTACTGATGCCAGGCATTTCGTAAATACTCTGGGCGCAGTAGATAAGCCAAAGGGCAATGCAGAGAATTGATAATGGGTTGAACCTGCAAGAAATCTGAGGTATCTTCTGCAGTCTTGTTTGATAGGGACATGCAGGTATGCCTCCTTGAGGTCCAATGTTACCAGCCAAGACTCCTTGCCCAGCATGGGAAGAAGCTGCTGTAATGTGAGCATCTTGAATTTTGGTACGAGTAAATATGTGTTTAGGATGGATAGGTCCAAAATAGATCTCCAATCTTTGTCCTTCCTTGGTACCAGGAATAGTCTGGAATAAAAACCTTGACCCTGTTCTTTTGCAGGTACCTCTTGAATAGCTTTCATGTCCATGAGAGCCGAAATTTGTTTTTGTGCCTCTGCCCTTTGATTTTGTGGCAGGTTTGGCATGCCTCTCATTTTTGGAAGGGTGTGAAAGTGGAATCTGTAGCCTCTGTCTATAATGTCCAGGATCCATTTGTCTTTTGGGACAATATGCCAATTTTTTGAAAATAATGCCAGTTTTCCGCCTAAAGGTGCTGCCATTAAAGCTTTGCTTGGCATGCAAAGGGGAAAGTCGTTGTGTCTGCTTTCTGAATGACTGAGATCTATCTTCTCCACCTCTTGGTGTAGGTGCTTGCCATTGTCTGGCTCTAAATGATCCTTGAGATTGCCCTCTACCCCTCGGGCGCATGTATCTACCTCTTTGAGGTCTGTCCGTGGCTGGAAAGGACCAATTTTTTGAAGGCCAGTTTCTGCTGAAATGTGGAGGTTGTACCTGTAGGAAATATTTTACTGTTTGCATTGATATTGCCTTTTCCTCCATTTTCTTTAGTACCTCCTCAGATTTAACACCAAACAATACATCTTTTTGAAGAGGTGCATCTAGTAATTTAGCTTTGACATGATCTGGTAAGGTTTGCTCTTTGAGCCAAGCATGTCTATGTATGACAGACCCTGTAACAGCAGCTCTACATGAGGCCTCTAAAGCATCAAAACCACACTGCAAGGTATGTTTACCCACTTGCTCTGCACTATGCAACAAATCCTGCAACTTCTTTAAATCTGGTTGCTCAGGTTTTGTCATTTTGCTTTTCAGCTGAGATAACAAAAACTGTTGATACTTTAACATATGGAACTGACAGTTTAATGCCCTCATGGTTAGTGGCCGAGGTATACACCTTTTCCCCCCACCTTTCTAAAGCTCTGGAATCTCTCTCTGAAGGTAATGGGTTTTTGGCAGTAGAGGCCTTAATTCCCTTGGGACCCTGTGAAATTGTTTCTGGGTCAGCAGCATGGCTTTTGTATAGGAATTGGTGTGAATCAGGAACCCGGTAATACCTGTCAGGTTTAACAGGAGCCGGGGGTAAAGAATCTGGGTTGAGGCTGGCTTCTGTGTACACATCATTTAAGATATCCAAAACAGGAGGGATAGCCAGAGGCCTGTGCTGGGGAAGCAAGAGAAAATCCCTGAGCCTTTTCTTGGAATCTGAGTAATCTTGGCCTTCCCAGTGAAAGTGTTCCCTCAAGGTATGTAAGGTTTCCCCAAAAGAATAGTCCTCAGGGGGGGAGACCGAGGGAATGGACTCCTCAGCATCAGAGTCTTCAAAAGGGGAATATGAATATTCCTGGTCCTCAGAATGTTCTGAGGTAATAGAGGCTTGGTCTGAGGAAGGGTAGTCTTCCTCCAATCTAGGCCTTTTGTCGAGGGGGGTTGAGAACCCCTGATAAGAGTAATCAAATCCTCAGCCATTTTGAGCATCTGTTTTTTAGGCATGGGGCCCTGAGAGGGGCTCTGTGGGCCTTGTCTTTTAGTTTTCATGGCTGCTTTAGATTTTGTGAAAGCCTTAATGGAAAAAGAGGAAGGCCTGAAGACACCTTGGGAGGTGGCAGGCCTGTCTAAACTCTGAGTTTCACCGCCAAAAGTGGCGTCGGTATCTGTAGTTGGAGTGGGGGCCGAGGAGCCTGCGACCTCGGGCACAGAAGACACTGCTAAAGAAGCGTCATCGGTACTCAGGGGCTGCGTAGGCGCCTCGCTGAGAACTGGAGCACCGGTAGCCGGCTTTAGCGTGGTGTCGGTAGAAGTCGCGGACCTCGTATGTCGGTCCTTATCTTTGCGTCTTTTACTCAAAACTGGAGTCGGAATATCCGACGACATAATGTAATTAATTTTTTTAGCAAAATAGTGTTGGGCGAACTCCGCCCGACGCTTAATAGTGCGCTTGTTGAATCTAGCACAAAAACGGCAGGCCGAGACGTCGTGGTTTGGGCCTAAGCAAGGAATACAAAAGGAATGGAAATCCTTATGCGGTATTTGCTTCCCACATGAAATGCAATTATTAACTTTGTCTGACATCGGTCTGAGGCAAGAAAAGTTTCCCCAACGTGGTACTTAGCTTTCTAGAAGACTTCGGCTGAAATATTTTCGTAAATCTCAGGAGCTGGCCAACCGGCACTTGCGAACTGCTTCTGCTTCGGCACCGCGCGGCCAGAAAGACTGAAGAAAATGGCGTCAGCTGGTTCTTTTATACCCCTGCCGCACTGACGTCAGGGAAGAGGCGACGACAACCGAAGCCGGACCTAGACTTTGGAATTCGGCCGACCGAGGACCCGCCTGACGGCAGGATAACCCATCTGTTATGACTGCAGCTGTATGCACGATGAACATCAGAACAGTATCTTTTGAAAATTAGTATCTTAATTATCCCAGAAGCTTTACAAAGAAGGACCACTGGGACTGCTGATGTACCACATTAATGAACTGAGAAAACCAAAGTGTTATCGAGGGGGGATGTGGTTCTCAACCATGATAGTACTAAATAAACCATGCTAAGTGACTGGGTCAAACAATACTGAATGAATGCTCTACTTCAGATGTTAGGGTTGCCAGTGTCAGCCTAATCAGACATTAGTCTGGATCTGTATGGTCCATTTAAAGGTACAGAGCATCTACTAGTCCATACTGATGTTTATTCAAGATTACCATTGGTGGAACCTTTTAGCTCAGCATTATCAAAAACATTTGTTCCAAGATGTTCCCATCTTCCATGACAGTAAAAATCATTACATCTGTTAATAATTCACCAATTAGTAGTTTTTACTGTAAAGACTTTGCTCTTATTTGGGAATATACCACAAAAAGTGACACCTTTCTGGTCTCTAGCAGACTGAATACGGAAATGTTTGCAGCCATTATTGGAAAAGGTGTTAGGACTGCAAGTACAAAATGTATACTGTGGAAGCATCTAGTTTTTACATTCCTATGAAATACAGGAATATGGTACATCCTATGACAGGGGTGACTTCCGCAAACCCGATGTTTAAATAATATATGAGAATAATTTCTGTTAATCTGTGGTGCAAATAAAGGAGTTTCTAATGAGATGAGAATAAATTCCATCTATTGGTGATGCAGCATAGGCCAAGGAAAACATTTGCTATTTACCAGCAACATGGAAATAAATGTGATTTTGAAATGTATTTATTTATTTCCATTTAGTTGACTAGGTTAGTCCTACTAGGCCAGTGTCCTCTTTTCAGGGGAGACCTAAGGAGGTACTCATACTGGCTAGGGGAAATGTTGGCACAGCACTTAACACAATGTTACTGAAACAGACTGGATAATGGAAACATTTTTAGTTATTTTGTACAGCCTTATTTTGTCAAAGACATAAAAGTTCCCGTGGTTATCATCTTCATTAATAGACGCTGCGTGTCAAGATCCCATTTAATTACAAAATCTTTTTGTAAAGACCAGTAGAATACAAATGCAGTAAATTCTTCTGTTTACAATTCTACACAAGTCATGCATTGACTGAACCTGGTAGAAAGATTTATAGTTTTAAAATGTTAAACTATAACAGAATAAGTATAACACATACATATGTAATGGACTACAGATGCTAAGATGTTAGAGTTATGCAGGCATGGAAGGTTTATGTAACTCTATCACAAAACTGATCATGTTTAGAGTATAAAAGTGAATTTGCAAGTTGCATTTATTGGAATAATTTTTCATTTCACCTCCTTGGTTTACACAAATGTCTTACAGTATCAAAAGGCAAGACAGCAAATAAAATTAATTCAGAAGAAATATGAATACAGTGATATGATTAGTGATGGGATGTTTGAAGTTATGAGAAAGGAATGTTTGCTTTGACAAAAAACGTGATTTTCATGTGTATTTAACTGATTCTAGGGATGTCAATGGTGAATACAACTGTTTCAGCTGGAAGGAATTCCATCCAAAATTCTAGTGACAAAAGATCCACCTTTACAAGCATTCTGAGTCAGGGACTCAAATTTTAAGTCTAGTCATGACCATTTTAGATGGATGTTCATCCGTAAGTGTGCATTGACAAATGCTTGCAATCCCCTACTCTGCAAGTTTTAAGTATGAGACATTAATAACTACTATGGCAGTGGAAATCCTTACACAAATGTGTTCTTTACTATGCAAGAACCCTTGGTATCACTGCTGTAGGACTGTGCTCTTTTCTGGAACTAAACTAGTGTTCTTACAATCCTGCTTACTCTGCCCTTTAAAGTAGTTAGGTAGTGAATCAGTTGGAAGATGATTTTTAGAGTGAAGTCATGTATATTCATTTGTCCTTCATATAGAAAACGTGCTACTGCTACACATTTTCACAGAAGCTCATTACAGTGGATGCTATTTTGTATCAGCACTGTATTACATTGGTCTATACTGCGGTGGTGGTGCTGCGGTAGCGTTGTCGCCTCACAGTAAGACGTTCTGTTCGATTCTCAGCTAGAGCGTCTTCTGTGTGGAGACATGCGTGAATGGGCGTACCTTCATTGAAGGTTGTGCGTCAGGGCCTGCAACTCGGCATGTAAAAATCTACTGCCAATCATTAGCGGACCGGCGTTCCGCTGTAGCGACCCCTAACCGGGAAAAGCCAAAAGACACAACAACTGTATTACATTGGTCTCCACGCTGCTTTACCATTTTGTCTAAGACAGTACCACTGAACTGATGCAAAACTGCATATTAAGAATTTAACATGCTTCAGTGTCACTACTCTAGACTGATTTTAGAAGCTTTTTCCAAGCATTGTGGTCAGATAATTGTACTATTACAGATTCCCTGATTTTGTTCAATGTCCCAATATCAGACGTTATTCCAGTATCGCAAACACTTCTTTTTTGGTCTGTCCTAGCTATTGCTAGGAAAGTTATAACAAAAAATGTAAAACTACTCTCTCTTTTACTAGAGAATTTATCTGTCTAGCCAAATCTGTTTGTAAAAATTAATTATCGACCATAAATATGAGAACTAGAAATGTAACTCATCAATACATAGCTGGCAGAAATGTAATGATCGATTAGAAAAATCCTAATGGTTTTTGTGTATATAATTCTTATTTTGGACTTTTGTATATAGTTTTGTTTTATTTTGTTTCAAACTGTTGAATTACTGTTGGAATAAGTAAAAATAAAATAAAACTTCAAAAAAGAATTGAACATGTTTAAAGACAGTAATAAAACAGAACTTTTTTCAGGAGGTAAGGAATATATGTAAATAACCTTTAAAGTTAATTGTATTCATTGCATACAACATTTTTACTCTTGTTTTTCAGAAACAGTCATACACATTTCAAGACAAAAAAAGTCCAAATTTTACTTCGCTTCTCTTTGTAATTCTGTAACAGTAGACAGGCTCTAATGTAAGGACAAGTCCACAGAAGACAAGCACGACAGCAAGAAAATAATGACAGGAATAATTCTGTGAAAATCACTACAGTGGTCGGCTCTTAAGACTCAAAAAATGATCTCGTGATACAGAACAATCTGAGAGAACAATCCTTGCATTTCAGCTATTCTGCATAAAACTAAGAGCAATTTTCATTTTTCCTGCCACATAGGCCCTCTTTTTCTTCATCATTATCATAACAGGTAAATATTTAATATTGTGACATTTTGACACACCTTCCATCAGGTAGTACATAGCAAAATTATATTACACTGGGATCTCATGTGTGGAAGACATTTGTTTTGACGCAGTAAAAGTCTAATTCCATTTTATTTTCACACTGATAAAATGTTATCAGAGAGCTGGTTTTCTTTGCTCATTAGAGCAGGAAGCTGTTTGTTTCTCTCAAAAAAATGGAGCACAGTGACTGTATAATTGGAACCATTTTCTAGCAGCCTCCAAATATCTTTTTCTGAGATACTAATTCACTTGAATTAAACAGGCCATATGCATAGAGATGAAGTCGTACACATCTTGAACAATTGTGTATGGGCAGCACCACCTAGGTAGGGTTATCTGTTCATTTAAAGTGTCCAGTGATCACCAAGGAATCTACTAAACATGTTCTAATGTCTCCTGACTCATCTTTATCAGTGCATTTGACTATTGAATATTCTCCCTTCTGTCATCTTTTTTCCACTTGAAGCGCACAGTAATCTTCCCTCACTTTAGTTCCTTGGTTAAGAAAGATAGCACATCACACTGTAGTTAACACCCATCATAACTGGAACAACATGGGTAATGTGTTGTCATAATACTGAGATTTTGTTTCTGCTAGGCTGCATTACATTTCACAGCTTACACTTCTCCCCATTGTGGGACTGCCATATGCATGGGCAGTTGAACATCCCACGATGGATGCTGAGACTTATCGTTATGGAAACCTATAGCTTGTTAAAGATCAGTTAATCAAAGCTCAACTATTGATACAAGAAGGTTGCCAGTGTCTTGCAATGGCAGTTATGCTCAGAGAACAGCAAGAAGGTGAGTGTTATGTTTTTATCACTTTGCACCTCTCCAATGAGTTTGTGCAGTTTCACAGTTAGACTTGCCCAACATTAGGGGGGCAGGGGGCTTGCCGTACTGCAAAAAAAAAAAAAAAAAAAAAAACATATGTATATATATATATATATATATATATACATATATATATATATATATATATATATATATATATATATATATATATATATATATATATATTGAGTGTGTTTTGCAGCCTGAGGGATACTGCTGTTTTTGAGTTGCAATTTCCCAAGATTTCACACGTTTTGAAATTGAACTGCATTCCCATCCCTTGCCTTTTTTTCAAGACTAGTGTTGTTGGTCTCCATCAAGGAATGTAGTCTGGGCAAAGGATGCCTCCCCATTCTCCCAGGATGGCTGAGCTAGCAAAATACTGTTCTTCTCCTACAACCCCAGACCAATGACTTATCTTATTAAGATTTGCCTTGCAAGTACATTGGAAAGACATGCTTCTCTCCACAGAACCATGTCCTGACCAAGTCCCCAGCAACAAGTATGAGAAATCTGCCTCTGATCCTCTGGGTTAGCTGATTCTGATCTAGGTTTTTTCTCTATGTCTTCTTATAACTTTCTTGACATTAAAGACTTGTGTCACTGCTCATAAAAGACAAATGTCATAACTGACCAAGTTGATCCATATGGTATGCCATACAGATCAAGATTTCTCTGTAGTTGGTTCCATACCTCTCAACCTCTTACAACATGAAATCTGTATAAAGCCATAAATAATGGAAGGACACAGGACCAAAAATAGGTACACTTTTTAAACATTGCTCTTACAAACTTAGAAAGTTGACAGAATAACAGGTTTTGTATTAGAATGGATTTTCTGAAGGGAATGAAGTCTGAAACTTTAATGTCTGTCATTATTTTCTGACTTCAACCCTCAATGATTTGCCAGAAAACCCCAATTTTATGAGAAACAGAACAAATGTATGAGACAAAAATCTGTACAGTTGAGAGGTATGGTAGGTTCCCTTACAAAGCCCCAAGAAAATAAGTGAGTTATCACAACTAGTCAACTACACAACTGGCTATGAGACACTGAAATCAGTGTTTTTTGCAGAGTACAAGAATTTCCCCAGCCGCGGTGGTGGTGCTGCGGTAGCGTTGTCGCCTCACAGTAAGATGTTATCCTGTTTGATTCTCAGCTAGAACGTCCTCTGTGTGGAGACATGAGTGAATGGGCGTACCTTCATTGAAGGCTGTGCATCAGGGCCAGTAACTCGGCACGTAAAAATCTACTGCCAATCATTAAGCGGACTGGAGTTCCGCTGTGGCGACCCCTAACCAGGCGAAGCCGAAAGACACAACAACAACAACAATTTCCCCAGCCCCCCCATGCAGAGGACTTCAACCACCCCACATCCCCTAAGTGTGTGTGTGTGTGTGTGTGTGTGTGTGTGTGTGTGTGTGTGTGTGTGTGTGTGTGTGTGTGCATGCATATGTATATGTATGAATAGATAGACAGATATACTTACTTCACGGTCACACAACTGGGGAAAAAGAAACACCCAGTAAAGGTGACAATGCATTAAGGAGAAATACTTCTCAAACTGTGTTATTCAAACAAATGAAAACACCCTCTGGGAAATGTTAAACTGAATTTTAATTATGTCAGTCGGTATTCATTCAGTTACATTTTCTTGATACATTGGAAAGCCTAAAAGCTGCATTCTGAATTAGTCAATGTGCCCAGCTGGTGGTAGGCAGCGTCTCATTCCAGACTTTTCTCATTACAATCTAGTTTCCCATATACACAGATCTATCATAAGAACTAAATATTCCTGTACAAAAGGGTCTCAAACTCATGGCCCTCAGGCCTCAAGCAGCCATCAAACCTGGATAATTCCAGGTAGGGAAGCTACTACGGTATCTTTCTAGCTGCATTGGCTACCTTTCTTTTTGTTTTGGAGAGTGAGGCTCTCAACTAAGTAAACTAGTCATCATATTGGCCTTGTATTCTTTTGTGTTTGAAACCCCAAAGGTCTGTGATTTAGTATTTGGCAATCATACGTCCTGTGACTCAGGTTGTATAAATTAACAATACTGTCAGTTTTTCTTTGCTACACCTTCTGTTAGCTTAAATTATCTCATCTTTATATCATTTCAAATGTATGTTTGTAATACCTTGACTGAACATGTAGTGCATATTCCAGAAAACAGTTACTAAAATAAGTAAACGGTAGCAAACTGTTCCCTTTTTTCTTGGAAGCAGTACACTTCTCCATATTGCTCAGCAGACTGTTGGGCCTAGCCACAGTGATTTCATACTGCTGTGTAAAACTTGGCTCATCTTCCACTAAAACAACTGTCTTACCATAAATATTATCCTCATTTACCATATTTCTTCAAAAGATATACCCCCGGTTATTTATTCCAAAATATAATCCTTACATTTTTTTATTCACCACTATATGATTTTTATATTTTAAGTATTTCATGCAGTCCACATCCCTTTGAATTGTTATATGATTTCATCATTGCATCTTATCACCCCTAAATGAGCCCTCAGTATTATGTCACTTGATAATCACTTTTTTTCTGTTGATATTTATGTCAGACACAAGCAGATAAAACCTATATCTGCTTATTGTGATCTTTGAGACACACCCCATATCACACTACCTCAGTCGGAATATACATTATGTATATTTTACCCCAGTATTCCCTATCTGTTAACCACAACAAGTTCTTATAATGGGTTATTTTATAATGTTGGTGTCTTCCACCTAGCAGAGGCTTTCTTCAGATCTACATATATTTATTTCCACTGGTAGGCCCTAACTTAAGAATGTTATTCATACTTTCTAAAAATGTAATTGCCTATTGTGGAATATTATACTGGTTGAACAGTCAAGCTGAATTGAGTTTATTACTTCTTGTAGAGCCATGGTTTCTTTTATTTGTTAAAAATGCATAGCTTTAAATTACAAAAACAGAACAATTAGATTTGCACATAAGTAGTTCTTATTCTGTACTCTACATTATACATTAGCAGGGTAAGTCCTCTAGGAGGAGGTGCCACTTTTTAAGAACTGCTTTAAGCTTTGGTTTTAACTGTCCAAGTCATACAGTATGCAAACCGACGACTATAAGAACGTAACTTAGTTTTGAACAGCTGTACTGTACTGCTGGCCTTGTGAAATATTTTATCTCCAGTTTTGAATGCGTGTTGTCTCACTTCTGCTCTTCCTCTGTTTTACGCTATCTAGTGTTGCTGTTTTTTTAACTGAAGAGCGCAACCACAGTTTTGCTGAACGGATTGTACTGTTTCTGTGTATCCTAAAATGTATTTCTATTTATGGTATTCACATTGTTAAAGTTCTACTAGTTTATTTCTGATAAATTTAAATCACCCAAGATTAGTTGTATTTGTGATGTGATTTTTTCTCTTCCCCACCATCTGTCAACCTAATGTGTTCCATCCATTATTACTCTTCTCTTTGACTTCCCCACTTAAGCACTTGTAGAAATGGGGAAGGTTTGGCAGTTATGCTCCCTGGTGCTTTCCCTTTACGGGTGGCGGGCATTTCTGCTACTCGCTACCTACTTCTTTTATCTGAAATGATAGCATGCAGTGATGTCCTAACATAGAAAAAAAAGCAGGTGCTTCCACATGCTCACTAACATGGTTTCTATTTATCTCTTATGCATGCCTACTATGGATTCCTGTCTCCTGATCTTTTATGCATGCCTACTATGGATTCCTGTCTCCTAATCTCTTATACATGCCTACTATGGATTCCTGTCTCCTGATCTCTTATGCATGCCTGCTATGGATTCCTGTCTCCTGATCTCTTATGCAGGCCTACTATGGATTCCTGTCTCCTGATCTCTTATGCATGCCTACTATGGATTCCTGTCTCCTGATCTCTTATGCATGCCTGCTATGGATTCCTGTCTCCTGATGTCTTATGCATGCCTACTATGGATTCCTGTCTCCTGATCTCTTATGCATGCCTACCATGGATTCCTGTCTCCTGATCTCTTATGCATGCCTACTTTGGATTCCTGTCTCCTGATCTCTTATGCATGCCTACTTTGGATTCCTGTCTCCTGATCTCTTATGCATGCCTACTATGGATTCCTGTCTCCTGATCTCTTATGCATGCCTACTATGGATTCCTGTCTCCTGATCTCTTATGCATGCCTACTTTGGATTCCTGTCTACTGATCTCTTATGCGTGCCTACTATGGATTCCTGTCTCCTGATCTCTTATACATGCCTACTATGGATTCATGTCTCCTGATCTCTTATGCATGCCTACAATGGATTCCTGTCTCCTGATCTCTTATGCATGCCTACTATGGATTCCTATCTCCTGATCTCTTATGCATGCCTACTATGGATTCCTGTCTCCTGATCTCTTATGCATGCCTACTATGGATTCCTGTCTCCTGATCTCTTATGCATGCCTACTATGGATTACTGTCTCCTGATCTCTTATGCATGCCTACTATGGATTCCTGTCTCCTAATCTCTTATACATGCCTATTATGGATTCCTGTCTCCTGATCTCATATGCATGCCTACTATGGATTCCTGTCTCCTGATCTCTTATGCATGCCTACTATGGATTCCTGTCTCCTGATCTCTTATGCATGCCTATTATGGATTCTTGTCTCCTGACCTCTTATGCATGCCTGCTATGGATTCCTGTCTCCTGCACTCTTATGCATGCCTACCATGGATTCCTGTCTCCTGATCTCTTATGCATGCCTACTATGGATTCCTGTCCTTGATCATGGAGGAATGTGCCACAGATCACAGAAGGCTACATTTTGCTCATAAGAGGAGAGACCCAGTATTTTACTCCTATCCAAACCTCTCAATCTCTTAGCACAAGAACTCTGGACAAGACCTAAGATAATGGGAGAACAAAGGCCCCAAAACAGGGACAGATTTTAAATATTGCATTTATAAGTATTTCTAGTATAAATGACTTTGTGTTAACATGCATTTTCTGAAGGATATGAAGTCTGAAGCTCAAATGTCTATCATTACATAGTGATTTCAATCCTCACTGATTTGTCAAAAAACACAGATTTTGAGGAACAGGTGAAAAATACAAGGAAAAATATGGATATTCTGTAAAAGTATGGACGATTGAGAGATATTCCCCTCTCCCATCAAGCTGAATCTGTCTCCAGGGTCACAAGCTAAATGCAAGTCATCAATGTTACACTTTGGAGCATTCCTCTCAGTCATACTTAAACTGTCCAGATTTCCACATTATATTTTTTGTCTGTTCCTCATAACATGTGTGGTTTTCTGGCAACTCATTGAAGGTTTAATTCTTTAAATAATGACACACAATCGAGTTTCAGACTTCATACCCTTCAGAAAATGCATGGTAACACAAAACCTTTTATTTTGGCCACTTTCTAAGATGTATTAGCTCACTTAACTGGTTTTAGTAAACTTTTAAAACAAAACTTTAAAAGAACTTCTACAATGTGTCCTCTGGCTGGGAGTGGATTAGAAGCATAGCTCTAAGAGCTAAGGTGATATCTTCTGAGTTTTCCTTTAGTATTCTTTAACTTTCTAAGTTTTTAAGAGCACTATTTAAAATTTGTCCCTACTTTTGTGATTTTATCCCCTCATTCCTTTTGGCTTTGTACAGATTTTTTGTGCTAAGAGGTTGAAATGTATTGCAGTCTTACCTGATTTTACAGAATGCCGCTGATTTTGCCTCACATTTTTTTCCTGTGTCCCGCATACTGAGGATTATAGTCTGTCAGTTATGATGGACATTAGAGTTTCACACTTCTTATTGTTCACAAAATGTACTTTGATGCAAAACCATTGTTCTATTAACTTTTTTAATAAATTAAGTGTAAATTGTCCCTGATTTTGTACCTTTGTCCAGAATTCCTGAACAAAGGAGTTGAAAGTTACACCTGGTCGGGAATCCTTCATCTGTGCAATTTTCTGACACAGAGGCAAAGTTTTGATACAAATTTGCCTTGATGTCAGCAAAAAGTACAGTTTTGTACCTACCATAAATGTAGATGTTCGAGTGTTCACCCTGCTGCAGTCATCACACTTGGGTTATCCTGCCATCAGGCGGTGCCGCAGTCGGCCGGAATTCCAAAGTCTTGGTCCGGCGTCGGTTGCTGTCACTTCTTCCCTGACGTCAGTGCGCCAGGGGTATATATAATGCATCCAACGCCATTTTCTTCAGTTTTTCTTGCCCCAGATGTCAGGTGCCCCCAAAAAGGTGGTCAGTAATTAGTACCAATTTATGAAGTTTTTTGCACAAACACAAAATCCCTCTTGCTATAAGCAAATACATCAGGAAGGTTTTGTAGAGATTTAGTCAGTTAGATCAGAGGGGATGGAGGGGGGGTAACCTGGACTGCAGCAGGGTGTACACTCGAACATCTACATTTATGGTAGGTACAAAACTGTACTATGTTCATCGTGTTACCCTGCTGCAGTCATCACACTTGGGTAGAATCCCAAAGCTAAGGATGGGTGGAGGATTCATAGAGGGTTAGAGGAGGCTAGAAGGCCCTGCAGAACTGCAGTGGCGAAGCCAGCTCTAGTCTTAGAGTAAAGTGGTAAGTGGTAGTGTTTGGTAAAGGTGTGTACTGAACTCCAAGTTGCAGCTTCCAAAATCTCCTTGGTTGGGACCCCCCTGAGGAAGGCTGTAGATGTAGCTGTTGCCCTGGTAGAGTGGGGCCTAATGGTAGCAGGAACTGGTTTTCCATGATGGGTATAGCAAAAACGAATGCAATGCCTTATCCATTTAGAAATGGTTTGTTTTGATATAGCCTTCCCTTGTGAAGCTGTAGCATAGGATACAAAGAGCTGGTCAGATTTCCTGAAAACCTTAGTTTTATCCAAGTAGTAACGAAGTTGCCTGTGAATGTTCAAGGAATGCAGGAGTCTTTTTCCTTTGTTCTGTGGATTTGGGAAAAAGGTGGGTAAGTGGATGGTTTGATTTAAAGCCACACTAGAAACCACCTTAGGCATGAAGGAAGGATTAGTACGTAGAGAAACTCTGTCTTGATGGAAAATGAGGAAAGGTTCCACTGCCATTAGTGCCTGCAGCTCTGAAACTCTTCTAGCTGAAGTTATTGCTAGCAGCAGGGCAGTCTTCCATGATAGAAACTGTAGATCTGCAGAGAAAGCTGGTTCAAAGGGAGGTAGCGTAAGTTTTTCCAGAACAAAATTGAGGTCCCATGTTGGTGTAGGTGCTCTCCTGGGGGGTCTAATGTTTTTTGCCCCTCTGAGGAACTGCCTTAGAAGTGGATGTGAAACTAAGGGTGGATCCGTGTTGTAGTGGGCTGAAATAGCTGATGCATGGATTTTAATGGAAGAAAAAGAAAGTTCTTTGTGCAACATCTCAGTTAAATACTGTAGAATCTGAGGCATGTGAGGCTGAAGTGTGTTTTGGCCTTTAGCTTGGTTCCAGGCACAAAATCTTTTCCATTTGTCCGAGTAGGCCTTCCCGGTGCTGGGCCTCCTAGCTTCCAGAAGAACCTCCATAACTGCTTGTGAAAGAGGAGCTGGCTGGATGCTTAGTTGATTTGCCATGCAGCCATATTTAAGGTTTTGAGCTGGCTGTATAGAATCTGATTGTTTTGCTGTGTGAGCAAATGAGCAATTTGTGGCAAAATCCAAGGTGGGCCTTGGGCCATATTCCTTAATAGTGGGTACCAGTGCTGGCATGGCCAGTCTGGGGCTATGAGTATCAGTCGTGGTCTCTCCTTTCTGATTTTCAGTAGCACCTTTGTGAGGAGAGGCAATGGAGGGAAGGCATATACTGTCAGGTTTTTCCAACTGAATGAGAGTGCATCCACTTTCCAAGCTTGATGGTGAAGTGTCCTTGTACAAAATTTTGTTAGCTGATAGTTTTGCCGGCTGGCAAACAGGTCTATGTCTGGAAGGCCCCATTATTGAGTTATCATTGCAAATACTTGTGGATCCAGCTTCCACTCGTGGGGATCCATGATGTTTCTGCTGAGGTCGTCTGCCAATGTGTTCTTTTTTCCTGGCAGGAATTGAGCTTGTAGCTGAACTTGGTAAGCCAGTGCTGTGTTCCACAAGGTCATTGCTTGTCTGCATCGGGGGTAGGAGTGTGTACCTCCTTGTTTGTTTATGTACCATATTACTGTGGTGTTGTCCATCCTTATTGTAAGTTGTCCTGGATGTAATAGGTTCTTGAAGGCTGTCAGAGCATTCTGTACAGCTAGCATCTCTTTTTGATTGATGTGCAGATTTCTTTGATCTGCAGTCCATACGCCTTGAACACACTGTCCTGCCATGTGTGCCCCCAGGCGTAGTCCGATGCATCTGTTGTCATAGTTTGCCTGGCTGGGGGCAAGGTGAAAGGCTGACCCTTGTTGAGGTGACATGCCTGTGACCACCATAGAAACTCCTGTTGTAGGCACGGAATGAGAGATATCATTATGTCCAAGCTGTGGCTGTGTTGAGACCATACACTTTTTAGGTACCACTGTAATTTTCTCATATGCAGCTTTGCAAATGGTATTAGTAGTATGCAAGATGCCATGAATCCCAAGGCCTGCAGAATTTTTCTTGCAGGGAATAGGGTCTTTGTTGCCATTGTTTTGAAATATTGAGTCAGTTGTCGTTGTTTGTCTGGCGTCAGATAAGCCTTCTGGGCCGTTGTATTCAAGCTGGCACCCAGGAATGTCATATTTTGTGAGGGTACTAGTTTTGATTTCTTTTCGTTTACTGTGTACCCCAGGCAACTTAGAATATGTTTTACAAAAGCCAGATGTTGTAAGAGGATGTCCTTGCTTTCTGCTTGAATGAGGCAGTTGTCCAGGTATGGGTATATTTGAATTCCTCTTTGTTTGCAGTACGCAATTACTGGTGCCAGGCATTTTGTGAAGACCCTGGGTGCAGTAGATAAGCCAAAGGGCAGTGCAGAGAATTGGTAATGGGTTGAACCTGCAATGAAACAGAGGTATCTTCTGCAACTTTGTCTGATAGGGACATGCAGGTATGCCTCCTTGAGGTCCAACGTTACTAGCCATGCTTTCTTGCCCAACATGGGAAGAAGCTGCTGTAGTGTTAGTATCTTGAATTTGGGTACTTGTAAGAAGGTGTTTAGAATTGAAAGGTCCAGAATTGGTCTCCAGGCATTGTCCTTTCTGGGGACTAGAAAGAGTCTTGAGTAAAATCCTTGGCCTTGCTCTCGTGTAGGTACCAGTTGAATGGCTCTCATATCCATGAGAGCTGTAATTTGTTTTTGTGCCTCTGGCCATTGATTTTGTGGCAGATTTGGCATTCCTCTTTTCATTGGCAAGGTGTGGAAATGGAATCTGTATCCTCGTGAAATTATGTCTAGGACCCATTTGTCCTTTGTGACAATGAGCCAGTTGTCTGAAAAAAGTGTGAGTTTTCCTCCCAAGGGAGCTGCCAAGAGACTGTTGCTTGGCCAGATGAGGTGCAAGTCATTGAGTTTGCCTTCTGGTGGATTGGGGCCTGTCCTCTCCTCCCTTCTGTGTTGTAGTGCCCCATTGTCGAGGTTTGTATTGGGCTTGTGGTTGTCCTCTGCCTCTTGGACATCTGTATTTACCCCTCTGTGGTCTGTCGGTAGCTGGAAAGGACCAATTTTTAGTTGGCCAATTTCTGCTGAAGTGAGGGGGCTGTACCTGTAGAAAATCTTTGACTGTCTGCATAGATTTTGCCTTATCCTCCATTTTCTTTAAGACTTCTTCTGCCTTAACTCCAAATAGAACATCCTGCTGTAAGGGAGCATCTAGAAGCTTTGCTTTAACATGATCAGGCAGAGTTTGTTCCTTTAACCAAGCATGTCTACGTATAACAGACCCAGTGACAGCTGCTCTGCAGGAAACCTCCAAAGAATCAAAACCACATTGTAAAGTATGTTTGCCCACCTGTTCAGCTGCATGCAACAGATCCTGCATTTCTTTCAATTCAGACTGTTGAGGGAGTGTGCTCATTTTTTGTTTTAGCTGAGACATGAGAAATTGCTGATATTTTAGCATGTGAAATTGGCAATTTAGTGCTCTCATAGCTAGAGTGGCTGAGGTGTAAACCTTTTACCCCCACCTGTCTAGTGCTCTGGAGTCCCTTTCAGAGGGTACAGGATTTTTTGCCATGGAAGCCTTAGCCCCTTTGGGACCCTGGGAGATAGTCTCTGGATCAGCAACAGGGCTTTTATAAAGGAATTTGTGTGAATCAGGCACTCTATAGTATCTGTCTGGTTTGGCTGGAGCAGGAGGCAGAGAATCTGGGTTCAAACTAGATTCTAAGTAAACATCATCCACAATGTCTAAAACTGGGGGGATGGCAAGTGGTCTGTGCTGGGGGAGTAAAAGAAACTCTCTGAGCCTTTTCTTTGAGTCAGAGTAGTCCTGACCTTCCCAGTGAAAATGTTCCCTCATAGTGTGTAAAGTTTCCCCAAAGGAGTAGTCTTCAGGAGGAGAAGCTGAGGGAATAGAATCCTCAGCATCAGAATCTTCATAAGGGGAGAAGGTGTAATCCTGATCCTCAGAGGAGCCTGAGGAAATAGACACTTGATCAGAGGAGGCATAATCTTCCTCTTGTCTAGGCCTTTTGTCAGGTGGGGGTTGGGAACCCCTGATTAAAGAGATCAAATCTTCAGCCATTTTAAGCATCTGTTTCTTAGGCATGGGGCCTTGAACTGGAGACTGCAGTGCAGTCTTTTTAGGTTTAATAGGAGTCTTAAGCTTAGGATACGTTTTTATGGTGAGCATCGTCGGTCTGAAGATGCCTTCAGAAACCGAAGGTGTTTCTGCAGCACCGACATCTCTTTCTGCAGAGTCGTCGGTAGGGGCTGAACAAAATGGCTGCGTCAGCCTAGCGCTCTCCGCCAAAGGCTCCGAAGCGGTCTCGGGTTCCAAAACTGTGGTAGTCAGGGGCTAAGTCGGAGCCTCATTGAAGACCGGTGAACCGGAGACCGGTCCAGCCGAGGCCTCAGAGTCTGGCTTGGGTCTAGGCTGCCTGTCCTTATCCTTGCGTTTTTTGTGCACGCCGGTAGTCGGTTGCTCCAACGGCATTGTGTAGTTAAATTTCCTACCGAAATAGTGTTGTGCGAAATCAAAGCGTCTTTTTATAGTACGCTTATTAAACCTAGCACAAAAACGACAACCAGTGACTTTGTGGTCTGGGCCTAGGCAAGCTATGCAGTAAGAGTGAAAATCCTTATGAGGTATTTGCTTCCCACAAGAAATACAATTATTAACTTTTTCTGACATCGGTCTGAGGCAAGAAAAGTTTCCCCAATGGGGTACTTAGCTTTATTGAAGACTTCGGATCTGAAATTCGACTTCGAAAATCTCAGGAGTCGGCCGACCGGCACTTGCGAACTACTTCTGCTTCGGGCACCGCACGGCAAGAAAGACTGAAGAAAATGGCGTCGGATGCATTATATATACCCCTGGCGCACTGACGTCAGGGAAGAAGCGACAGCAACCGACGCCGGACCAAGACTTTGGAATTCCAGCTGACTGCGGGACCGCCTGATGGCAGGATAACCCAAGTGTGATGACTGCAGCAGGGTAACACGATGAACATCAGCAAGGGCGGTGCAGTAGTGCAGCAGTTAGCATTGTCTCCTCATAGCAAGAGGTTCTCTGGTTCGATTCTCGGCTGGGGTGCCTTCTGTGTGGAGTCTGCATGTCCGCCCTGTGTTCATGTGCGTTTCCTGCAGGTGCTCCAGTTTCTTTCCACATTCCAAAGTCATGTGTCTGGAGCATTTCTCCCCAGGCCTCTGCTGAAAATGGGTTCTGTCCCAGTTGGACTTTCCTGGTAAACAAATGTTAAATAAAAATAATAAAATAATAAAACCTGTATAAGATATATTGTAACTGTTTCTCTATCCATAATTAGCAGATAAGAAGCCAGTATTGTACCTTTCTCTCACTACACAGCATGACATCCCACCCCAGACCCATTTCTGGGGTATTTTTTCTTAAGTGTATAAACCTTTTGTACGATTTTTACTACAGATATTTGCAGTATAGGTTTTATGCTTATTTTTGTATTTTTATACTGTATATCTAGTACTTTTGTAGTGTAATAACTTGCAAGGAAACTGTAATTTAAGATGTTTACTCAAAAAAATTGCAATGTATAAGAGAGAGAGCAACTACAAATGGAAATCAATAAAGTTACAATGCAGCTGGAATTTCACATTAAACACAAGGTGTATGCATATCCAGGGGTCTCAGGACTCCAGTTGCACAATTTTTGCCATTTTGTTTTAATTTATCAGGCACATGCTCACACATACACACACACCAGTGATACTGTCTCTCATCTTAAATCTCACGGTTCCAGAAGATACGTGGTATCCAGCATTTACCCTCAAATTTATTTCCTATAAAGGACATTGTACTTAAAAATACATAAATTTCTGTTACTTGTACATATTTTTACAAAAGGAATTTTCCTCTTTAGAAAGTTGAGATAGATTAAGGAAATAATACCAGCTGCACAAAATATTCCTTATCCAGTAAATAATTCCAGTAATTCGGATAGTTTAATCATGTGCTTTACATATGTTTTCCAAACTGGAATGAATTCTCTTTATTGCAGCATTTCTTTCTTTATAGTTTGTCTGTCAAGACACTTCTGAAGCAACAAGCTGGAAGGAACAGTTTGTCTTTTTAAGTGTCTTGCCAACTCCCTAATTTAATAATAATGCCCTTCTTACACTGTTTTCTCGTGTCAACAAGTACATAATGGTATTTTAACTTTTCCCAGACTGCCGGACTGATTTTAAAGCCTTACAACCTTTTAAAAGTATTTCACCCTCACAACCATTAAATAAGACACCTGTCAAGTGCTACCCTTATTTTTAGACAAACTAGAGAATGCTGCTGCTTGTACATAAACTGTTCTATAAGCTAAAGCTGTCCTAAAGCATCTGCTTCCTTTCCTCTTGTCTGATGTGTGGGAATTTTGTAAGTCCTGCCTGTATTACTTACCTTCCTTTTATTCTTTTTGCTGATTTCACAGTTGCTGTTCCACTACCAGTTGAATGCTCATTTGTCTTATTCTTGCCATTTTAGCCTAGTTATGTCATGATCTACTCTGGAGTTTAATCATTAGCAGCAAATGCTTGCATAGTCTCATTTATTCAAATTCATGACTTTTAATCCTTATTTGTGTGGCTTTATTTCCTATGTTATGTCATTCACTTGGCTTTCCTTTGCTGTTCAGTCATCAGTGTTTGTCTTTATAGGAATTTATTTTGTCTCACTTATGATTATCCATTGTGTTTAACATGACTGTCTTTTTATCTTTTCCTCTCTGTCCCTTATTAAATCAAAACATCATATATGAATGTATTTTTATCTTTCTCCTCCATATACACTCTTAGTATGCTGTAATTAATGCATGTGTATAAAATATGTTCCTGATCAATATCTGTCATAATTATACAGTTCTGTAGCTGATTCCTGTAATTCTTTAATATCCCTGTGCAGATTAAAATACATTAGCTGTATATCACAATACAATTAGCTATTACATATAATTTTTTCTTAGTCTTATAAAGTTAAGTATTGCTACTCTCAAAGCAGTTTTATGGTAAGCCACATTTACTTATCTCTTTATAGTTGCATCATGTGTACTAGCAGCCTTGTATTTAGCTTCATCAAGGGCAGATCAGTTAAACCTGGTGGATTTCTTCAAAACTGTGACCAGGGCCATTGACATGGGCAAATCTGTGCACACAGCATACCTCGACTTGACAAAGGCCTTTGACACAATCCCACACTCAGGCATTACAGATAAACTTAGCAAACTGAATGTAAACCACTTTGTTGTAAGATGGGTTGCCAACTGGCTCACAAACCAGTCATACACTATCAAAGTGAGTGACTCAACATCAACCAGCAGACCTGTCACTAGCGGGGTGTCACAAGGGTCAGTGCTGGGCCCTTACTGTTTGGTATATACTTCTCAAAAGTTCAAGCCAAAACTAAGGGGCTGTGACTGACCAAATTTGCAGTCAACTGCAAATTGTGTGCAATTATTGAATCCCTAAATGATGATGTCAGTATACTTCAGGAGGGTCTTACACAGACCAGTGACTGGGGTCTTAGTCATGGACTCAAACTGAATGCAAAGAAATGCATCATCATTCCCTTCGGTAAAACAATGTCCCTTCATACTATCAAATTAACAACAACATACTGTGTACCTACGAAGTGGTAAGGGATCTAGGCTCACAAGTAGACTGTGACCTTAACTTTGATGACCATGTGTCTACTGTACTAAGGAAGGCTTTCTATGTAGCACACTTGATTAGCAAAGGCAACACCTCTTGAGCTAAGGAGGTTATAAACCCTGTACACTCATTACTAATCAACCCCATAATTGAGTACAATGCCCCTTTTGGCATGCACCATACAAAGCACCTGCAACATTTGGAGAGACCTCAGAGGTTTCTAACTAAGAAGATCAAGGGACTCCAGTATGTGTCTTACACAGACTAACTAAAGTCCCTGTCGCTGTACTCAGTATCGTATAGACTTCTTAGGGGAGACTTATGCCTGGCTTACACAGCAGTCTCCAACCCAAACCTAATGAATTTGCTGCACATCCGTAAATCAAACGGGACTAGAGGTACCCATTCCTGGGACCTAAATATGGCCTGCGACTTGAATAGGATCTGCTGGAGGGACAGATTTGTCTCCCAGTGACTGCTGTGTCTTTGAAATAGGCTGATAATTCATGTGAAGCACAGCACCTCTATGACATTGTTCAAAAGGAACCTGGACAAGTGGATGGGGCAGTCATTAATTCTTACCAGGGGTAGCACCCACAACCCTGCTGGACATGGCAGTCATTAATAAATACAGTCTGGGTATTGACTAGAGTATCTATGGTATTACACTGGGATGAAACGGCTAGGCTTGAAATGACCTCCAGGTCGATAGCCTAGTAACCTCCTATGATCCTTTGATCCTATGAAGTGTAAAGAGTATCCTGATAAAGAAATACAAACACAAACTGTTTTATTTGTTTTGCACCTTTTTAAAATAGTAGTACAGTTTTCTGTCCTACACAGGAGCTATATATCCTGCAGTGATCTCCCATCCAGTTGTGTTTGTTTCCTAATCACCTGATTCACCCATAGTACTTTGTTTATATTACTCAAAATCTTACTAATATGATATAAAACCCAGTGAAGAGCTTGCAAGAAAACCAGCAGTATGTTTTTCTCCAAGCAGTACTGTTAAGTCTTACAAAGAGCTACTATTCAACAATCATTTTTCAGTGCTGAGAACTGACTTCCAAGAAAAGACTAGATTAGCTGTGGTTAAAGTATATGTAGTCAGTAATATGAGGGAGTAAAAGGCACTGAACAAGCAGAAATGAAGGCAAATTCTCCATTGCATTGAAAACATAATGGTAAACCAACATCTTTGAGGTGAGTAATCTGTTTTTCTGTTGAGTAGTTAAGTCATAGTCTGCTCTGGTGATTAATTGATAGCAGCCCATGTCAACAAGCACAGAATAGTATTTTAACTTTTCCATGACTGCTGAAAGGATTTTAAAGTATTTCATGCTTAAGACCAATAAATAAGGCACTTGTCTTGTCTTAGAGCTACAGACGAAACAGTAATGCATTTTCCATATGGATGCACTACGTCCATCGTTTTAAAAGTTATGTTACCACACTCTTTCTGTTTCATTTTAGTTCCAATTATAGTGTACATTAATCTACCTTACATGAAGGACAGGCAAAATGACTTACTCTTATTTCGGGAATACTTCACCCTGTCGAAGGCCGACAGTATCGAAGCTGATATTGTCGGCACCAAAATGTTGAAAACGATAGTCATCGCGCGTGTAAATGCAACTCTCCGTAAGGGGAGATTTCCATTTACTGCAATGTAGTACAATCTCGGAGTTGGTATATTTAAGTAGTGGGGGGGTGCAGGGGGGCTTGCCCCCCTGCATAGAGCAATTTGTGTTGTGTTTGGGTGTTTTTTTCTGTGTTCGAGGGTTTCGACATTTTTGTGTCAATTATTATGCTGTCGACAGTTTGAGTTTTCAACAGCGTACTATAAATGCCTTCTTTCTGCTACTTTTTTCAGCCTTTTTTATTTTATTTCTGGAGGATTTCAGGTGTTTTTTGGCTGACATTGTTCAGGGCTGCTAGAACTGGCTACCTTCTTATATGGAAGAAAAGTTTAAACTTGTTTTAGATAACAACAGGTGTTCTAGAGTAGGTGTTTGGATATATTGCATTATTACAGTGTTGCGTTTTACTGCATGCTTGCTAAACCATGTAGCTAGTATATTTAAGTAAAGAGAGTATGGTGGAAATGACCCCACCCAGAGACACAGCAGTGTCGTCATTGTCACCTGCAAAAGCCATTTTTTGTTATGTTATTTCTTGTTCACATTTATTTTGATATATTCACTTTCCTGGTTATGACATTTGCAAAAACAAGCATTGAAAAACAGGGCTGTTATACCCAGCTGATGTCCATTATCATTAGGGTCACTGCAAAAATATCCCAAACAACAAACTAAAACAATGAGTGAGAAGGTCACTGAAAAAACAATCAGTAAAAACAAAATGAAAACTCCAGCAAAGCTATAACTTCCACTGAGTGACCTTCCAAACCTCTTGTATCAGAGGCACATGGGATATATGCAAATGACCCTTATGAACATCAGGTGTTTCAGCTAATTAGCGATTAGTCAAACACTCTACTTGTGCTGTGCTGACGAAACAACAAAACAAGTCATGGACATTCAGAATTGCCAATTAGCTGAAACACCTGATGTTCATATTATCATTTGCATATATCCCATGTGCCTCTAATACAAGAAGTTTGGGAGGTCACTCAGTGGAAGTTCTAGCTTTGCTGGAGTTTTCATTTTGTTTTTACTGATTGGATTTTCAGTGACCTTCTCACTCATTGTTTTAGTTGGTTATGACACTTGGGAATGAGCTGTTGTTCTGTTCTGTAAATCAGCTAAAATGTGTATAACCTGGTTCACTACATAATACCAAAATTCCACAATCACGAGACACTGAATACCGACGACCAGAATCTCGAGATTGCCAAATCTCGAAAGTAGTGAATCAGGTTGCCATACAGTGCAGAACAGGAAGTTTGCCATTCACTCTACTGTAGTCCAATCTCGGAGTTGGTATATTTAAGTTGCAGGCAGTGGGGGGGGGGGTGCAGGAGGGCTTGCGCCCCTGCATAAACATTAGATCAGTTTGTTTTATATTTTACTTTTTTTTTTTTTTTTTACTTCGAGACTACGCAGTCTCAAGATTCTGGTCCTCTGTTTTCAGAGTCTCGGGATTGTGGAATTTTGGTATTACGTAGTGAACCTGTATCAACCCATCAGAGCATTCTTCTAATTATATGTTATCTAATGCTAGCCCGGACAATACACAAAAAAGTAATGCATTCTGAGACACATACGGCATGAGGTTAAAAATGCACTGAAATGTCAAAGTTTGTCAGTTATTCCCTGTATCCTTATGAAACAAATACTGTGAAACTGTCATAGGATTGTGTCACACATACACACACCCAAAATCTTCTTTTCATTAGAAAATACACTGAGCTCCAATTTTCATGGCAAAATGAAAGCTACTGTATTGTTCTCAAAAATAGAAAATGAATTGATTTTACTCAGCATTAAACACATTAACTTACCTTCAGATGTAGAAATGCCCAACAAAATATTAGCATATACTTAAAGCAAATTAAAACCAGTTACATTGCAGTTTATCTGGTAAGAACAGTTTTTAGTGTCCTCCCTTTTATGCTCAGTAAATTTGTTTTATTTCTGCTAATAGGAGCTCAGAGTCTTTCAGAAACACAATCATCTGACTGCTTTATCACAATTTTTTTTCTAACACAGTTTTCATGTTCTTATGGCAGTATTCACAAGTTAAGCGTCACTAAACACTGGAACAGTTCATACTCTTATAATTAGCCGGGCTGCTTCCAGAACACCACCTGGTTCTCACAGGCAAGCTGCTCACCAGTCTTTAAAATGGCACACACACAACCCTGGTATTTAAGGTAACATAGGCAATACACACTGTAACAACACAGCACTATATTTGCCTTCATATGCATTAATCAGACCATCATCTTTGTTGTCACACGATATATAACATTTTAAGCCAATTGTACGTTTACTAATCAATACAGAATTATTATCACAATTATTAGTATTATTTACTTTTTATTTATTTTTGTGGAAAAGTAAATGTCCTAATAATCTTCCAAGTAGTCATCTCCGAAGTGACTGAAAAATATATTTGCTTAATTTAAGTCAAGGAAGTCCCCCCCAACCCGATAGCAGTTCAGTTTTTCTATCTGTTATGATATCCTTCACAGATTCATAATAATTAAACAGAGTTATTATATCAGAACTGGTAAACATCAAAAAACTAAATAAAGTCAGCACCAGCAAATGTTAACTGTTAACTTCATACATACACACATACACAAAACACAATTTTTTTGCATGTGTAGGGTTGTGCCCCCTATATCCCACATATCTTATAATAAACAAACTCCGAGATTGCACACCCTTGGAGTAAATGGAAATGTTTCCTCACCTCTAAGGCTAGATAATCTTATAAAAATCAAGATGTAAAATGTTACTAAGTAGAAGGGATTCATTAACAAGAATGTGCAAATCACAGTTTGGACAAACACGTGTTGATTTTTTTTTTCAAAAGTATCCCTTCAAAAGCTAAACAATAGCTAAAAAAAAAAAAAGACTATTGGCAGAGGGAATGTAAGGCTACCTGTTTAAAATTGTACAGGATCATTGATTTATCAAAGTATAATGACTTACTGTGCACTACGTGTTTCTGCAATAGCAAAGCATGTCCAGGACAAATCCAGGGACAAGAGATGAGTTTTTAAAAATCTGGTCAAAGTCACCCAAATATGACTGCTGAGTGATGAATATATGGACAACAGCAATTGCTTTACTGCCTGACTAAAAGGAAGGAGATGAGAAAACTGCAGGGAAGAGAAACAATAATAGTATGACTGGAACATGTTTTTGTTAAGTATATAAAACTTTTGTATGATTTTTACTACAGATATGTGCAGTATAGTTTACTGTTCTTATTTTGAACTGTAGGTCTGGTACTTTTGTAGAGTAATAACTTGCACTGAAACTGTAATTTAAGATGTTTACTCACAAAATTACAACGTATGAGAGAGAGAGAGAGAGAGAGAGCAACTACAAATGTAAATCAATAAAGTTCCAAAGCAGCTGGAATTTCATGTTAAACACAAGGTATACGGAGTGGGCAGTCTGTTTTCCTGCTTGTTCTTAAGCATGGTATTAGTTCCTCTTGTAACTAAAGCTAATCTCTAAATAAACCACTGTACTCCAGACGGAAGGCTTTCAATTAGTAGGCTATTTATAGAAACATAAATGGTTTCTTGGTGAGAAATATCAGTTTCTATATACATTGTAATTGAAACACTATTGCAATTGAAAAACTACTTACTCTTGAAATATTCTTTTTTTTTTTTTTTGTTTTCCTTTCATATGTAAAAAGAAATGTTGACCTGGACCTCAAAAATGCAGCTAATTTATACTGTTTAACTGCCTTTAAGTTCACTTAGTCTAAAATGATATTGTGTGTTGCAAAAATAATATTATCATGTTCTGGAAGCTGAACAGTTAATCATGCCTTAGGAAGAATGTCATGAAAAAAATGCATGTGGGCATGGTCAGATAGTGCCAGAATTATACAAGCCAATGACTATATTGTGCTTTTAAATGTATGCTGTGAAGTTTTAGTGGACCAAGAATTACATACAATAACATCATAATCAGAGCTGCGTGTAGGACCTGTAGTACAAAACACACTGAAATGTAAATGGGTTGCTAAATGTTTATTCTCAATCACTGCTGAACCAAATATCGAAATGCCTTCAAGTACATAAGTTGTTTAGGAAAATCTGGGCTTGCTACCGATGCTTTACTTTCTTTCTTTCTTTCTTTGCAGTGTCCATCTGTATTTCTAGTCTGCCTCTATAAAGAGGCAACAGTGACCATCATTAAACCATAGAAAATACTGGACTTGGTACTATGACAGTTGCACAAAGGTTAGTTCTGTAAAGATTGATTATTCAATGTCATCACACTTTTACTTCAGTGACAATTCTAACCTCAGATTTAGAATACGAGTAATGTGGGCGTTGGTAATCCAAAAAAAAAAAATCTCACGAGGGTGCAATGTTTATTTTGTGTCTTTTTGGTTAAAATTTCAAACAGTTTAACAACCATGAAACAGTGGGGCAGATTTTTCTGGGAGATCTAGGGTCTGAAAAACTGCCATACACTTGTGAAATGTGATACACTTGTGCCTGTTGTACTTACAGTCATGTTGTCTCACAAAAAATAGACATTATATGTGCAGACATAACTGGAACTATCCTGCTGTGATGGAAAGCAGATGCCACAGGAAGGCAGTGTGAATGACTTTCAAAGTATCATAATTTTTTATCAGCATGCAACTATTATATCTTTGCAGCAGAAAATATAGGCAAGGACTATTGAAATAACAAAGGGCGGCCGCGGTGGTGCAGTAGTTAGCATTGCCACCTCACAGCAAGAGGTTCTCCGGTTCGATCCTCAGCTGGGGTGCCTTCTGTGCAGAGTCTGCATGTCCTCCCTGTGGTAACGTGGGTTTCCTCTGGGTGCTCCAGCTTCCTCCCACATCCCAAAGACATGCTGTAGGTGGATTGGACACTCTAAATTGGCCCTAGGTGTGTGTGTGTGTGTGTGTGTGTGTGTGTGTGTGTGTGTGTGTGTGTGTGTGTGTGTGTGTGTGTGTGTGTGTGTGTGTGTGTGTGTGTGTGTGTGTGTGTGTGTGTGTGTGTGTGTGTACACGCGTGTGTGCCTTCTGTGAAAGGTTGGGTGCCGGGCTGGCAACTCGACACCATAAAACTCCACTGCCAATCATAAGCGGACAGGTGATCAGCTGTGGTGACCCCTAACCGGGAAAAAGTCGAAAGAAGAAGAAGAAAAACACTGACATAGCAAAAGATTCCACAAGGTACAGAAAAATGATATACTGTAACATGCTTTCTTACTAAATTAGCTACATGGTTATAAGTGATATAAACTCTGTAATTCCCCTATTCCTTCATAAAGCAGTCATAAATAAATCTACTCAGTACAAACAAATGGACATCAATGTTATAAATACTTTAAACTTTCCTTAAGGTTATCTACAGCAGAACATTATGTACAAATTACTATGTTTGCAATATGCTTGTTTTTATCTGAATCGGGTTTTAGTCAAGCTTACTACAATAAATTCCTGTAATGTTTTTGTGTAACTTAAATTATTTTCTTTTCTGTAACTCTACAATGCAAAATTCTGACCATAGTGTACTTATGTGATAGTTAAGCAATAACCCCAAAATATCTAATCTTTAATAGGAAATAAACAATGCATGTCTGGCCAGAATGAACACTGACTGAATTTCTTAAGAGGGCTAAAAAAAAAAACTACTCTCATCGTCATTGTTAAACAGCTTTATACCTTTACCCCACACATTTACTCAGACGCTAGAATCAATGCTTTTTTGACTGTGAAGCAATTACTGGAGCCTCAAAGAAGGAAAAAATGAGGATTTGTAGAAACAAAGCTAAACGATAGCTTCTTAAGTTATTTTAATTACCCGTCTGTAACACTCAGATACACTACTTGTACAATCAAAGTTCCCAACATATTGGTGGCAGTGATAATGGAATTAGAGATAACTGCAAAGTGACCATCCTGCCATAATCACCACATCAATGTTTCTATACTCACAGTCACACAATGACTTTACTGACGGTTTAATAAGTGAGCAGCAGTGGGATTCTTGTTCATCATTCAACAGACCAGAATGTTACACTAAACTAGCAGTTGAGGAAATGTAGACTTAGGAAACACCATTGCAAATCCATGCTCCAAAGCTTCTCAGCCTATTACTTTTGTAGAGTGTCAGAGAAAAAAATCACCACTCACTCTAATTGCATGATCCATAGTTAGCATAATTATAAGAAAATGTGATTCAGAGACAGCTATAGCTACTGTGAGAATGACCTTATTACCAGCTCATTGTTATGTCTCTGAATCACACACTTGCACTGTCAGTCCTGAGCATGCTACTGTTCTCCCTAAAGACCCATGTATCATGCACACATGCATACGTGTGCGTGCACACATCTGCAGACGTGCATGTGCACACACACACACACACACACACACACACACACTAACACGCCCCATCTCTGCTGAACTTACTTGAACCAGTGGTACTCTCACAGTTGTGAATTGGTGACCACTTTGTTTTTACAGCAGTAAGTTTTTCCTCATAGTGTAAAATTTGCTTAACCTTGCAATTCTCAATTAGCTACTACCCAGAACGCCACATTATCATGCAGCTCTGTCCCCCAAGACCGTCTCTCATGCTGAGGCCTCCACAAGTGGAAAACCTCAGTTGTAGGATGGTCTCTGAATCTAAAAGGCTTGCAGCAATGGAGAAACTGGCTAGCTAAGGTTTCCCCTCCTCACTAAGCCTTTCTGAATCCCAATGCACTATATCAACCTGTATTGTTGTACAAGTTAGCCCAGTAATGAGCTAGCCCTCCCAATTTCCATGTAGCATACTGTGACAATGTTAGTGCCAACACTAGAAGATGCTATACTGAAAGTCCTCCACACTTCTCCTCCAGACTGGGGTCAGTTTCACTAACACAAAACTCTAACATTTCTCAGCCACAGAGGTGTTGACAATATGACAGCCTGATCTTTTAATTTGTTTCTGTTATTACAAAATGAATCCCCCGATCAAGTCAATCAACTCAATTCATTTAAACATTTATAGCAATTTTCTTTAAGAATCCATAGGACTTGTTGGGGTGATTCTTACAGATGATGCTCTCATTCTGGAAATAACAACAGGTATGATACTTAAAATGCCGATTCTTTCACTCGTAACTGTCCTTTTGATTTGATTCATAGGTGTTTACTAGGCTAACAACCACAAGGGCCTTTTTAAGCCTAGCCATGCATCACAAATCTCTGACGAGTTCTGATACCCTTGATAAGTGTAAGCATGGGCCTGGGAAATGAACCATTTACAGGTTACCTGTTTGCATCAGAGACATAGGTGCTAAACCAAGGATGAATTTCGGGTATCCCATCCAATTGTCCAAGTTCCACCTGAATTGGGTAAGGGAGGAACTCTGCTTCACATGGATGGGGAGCATGTTCCATAGCCGGGGTAGTCTCTGGGATACATACCTATCTCTCCAGCAGGTCCTATTTATATCACAGGCAAGGTTTAATTCTTTAGAACAGGTAATTCTGGTACTGTTTGTTTTGTGGATATGGAGGAGGTCCGTCAGAGTGGGGTCTGATAATGCTATGCATGCCAGGCATAGATCTCACCTCAAAAGCCTGTAGGAGTTGGAATACAGGGATAGGGCCTTGAGGCAATTCACAGGGCAAAAGAATGGTATGTTTCACTTACTGCCATTTTCAGAAGAACTTTATTGCTAGAGTTCTAAATTGTATATTGAATGATACTCAAATAGCACACAAGGATAAACAGCTATAGAGGAAGACAGTAAAGATAATTACACATAGAAAATTTATTTTTTACTAAAGAGGGTAAAATCTGCTGAAAGTTGTATCCATACTTAAACAACAAGCTCTGGTAAAATCAACAGGAATACAAACCTAGTGTTTGAAATAAAGATTTTGAAAATGATCAGCTCAAAAGACTGACATTCCTCTAATACAGCACACACTTTTAAAATATGTAAAATGTAAATGCCAAAACAGACCATATTTTATTTTGAAAATACTGTAAACTACAATTAAGGTAGATACTACACCTCATACATTGCACAGACAATAAAGGAAGTCCATAAAAAAATTTGGAAGCCTATACAGATGCAAAAAGTACCTCATCGATGACAGTAAAGCAACCATTGCATGAACCCAACTACTATCCATGCTCCTCTATGCCTCCCCCATACTCATCAACCTAAACAAAGCAGACGTTAACAAACTAAATACCTGCTACAATAAAATAACTAGGTTTACTACTGCCTCACCCTTCAGGACACATCACTACATAGCAATCAAGTAACTATCCTGGCTAGAATTACCCAGCTGCTCACACATAACCAGCTTACAATAGCCCACCAGATTCCTTGTTTTCCATTTCTGTTGCAAAAGCATGGAATACCATCCCCATAGATATCAGGACCACTGAAAACAAAAATAATTTCAGAAAACTCCTTGAGTCCTATTTCCATAGTTCTTGGTTATGTAATTGTTCTGACCCTGGGTAGCTTCATTTAATTAGATCATATCATACCTTAACCTTCTATGAAAACTTGCAACAACTCCTTTCTATACTCTTAATCAATGTGTGTTTACTTTACTAGCCACTGATGAATATAACCAAATGACTGAACAAAATATCCCTTCAACTGTATTGTTTATTGTAACACAATGTGTTCCTTATAGTATATTTACTTTTTGCTCCTGTCTTGGCCTTGAACCTGTTCCTTATTAACTTTTGACTGTACTGTACATTATTAACATATGTACTGTATTTACTGTATTTGCTGTACTAATCTTGGTGAAGCTTTTCTCCCTGGACATCCTCTGAAAATGGGATCCATGCCCAGTCAGATATTCCCAGTAAACAAATATAAAATAATAATAAATAAAATAATAAATTATAGTGTGCACCTCTGTATACCTGTGACTTCTGCACTGACGTAGTTCTGATAAGACCAGAATCTAGAGAACTGTTCAACCTTACATTAGTCTAAGGGGTACCTACCAACCTTCTTACTTTTTGGTACTTTGGAAAAAAGTTATGACTCAGACAGCTGAGCTACCAGTTGGGAAGAATGATTTGTGTCACACTCTTTAAAATGTAGCACTATACAAGCTTTAAGACCCTCATTCACAGATAAGAAATAGAGAGCTTTTAGTCATTGTGCCTAGAAGACAATTTATAAAGCAAAGTATAAGTGGATGATTTATAAGCTAACAGACTCAAGGATATTTTAAAGAACAGAGAGGTTAGCATATACATGTAAAGAAACACTGGCATCACAAAGGTACATTGGTGATGTATATAAATAGGTTACAGGATGTAATTCAACATTAAATATATTTCCACGTACTAGAAAACATGTACTGTTGAGTGGGGTGCAATAACGTATCAGAATTATCAGAATGCTTACAAAATGTCAATGGGTAAAGATCAAGCCTGTCAGCAGGTATCCACCTGATTCAACCCCCTCCTGCACTAAAACTCCATTCCCTTTAGGTCAGCTCAATGATGCAAAGACTTAAAGCCCTCATCTGAAGGAACCAAAAATGCAGGGTAAGAGTGAGTAGGTGACTACAGCTAGGCAATCATGGTGGGAAGAAGGAATGAAGTCCTGCTAACCGCACTGCCAGTGCTTATAGGACAAAGAGGTGTATGGTATGCAGCCAAAAAAAGGGCACATGTCTCTGCCAAACTGCTTCCACATGGCAACCTTCAAGAAACAATGACCAAACTCACAATGGAGGACAGAGCAGACCCTAGCATCCACCAATGGGGGGGGGGGGGACATGTCAGTTACTAGTGCCAGAAAACAGAAAAATGTCTTATGGCTTTCTAGATAATGACCACTCTCCTAGTGACCACCTCTTGCCTAGATGACTGGGAAAGATTAAGCAGGTTGTGGTGGAAGCTTTGACGGACAGCAGACATTAGCTAGTTGGATGAAATAAAATAAAAGGTCCCCTGATTCCTACTTCTCAGAACATTTAAACCACATTTGCATTCTACCACAAAACACTGACAGTCACTCTTATATTATAGAGCATTCCGAATGTTCAAAACTTCTCCATGAAGTAATACTTTCACCAGGCCCTCTTAAATTAGAATGTAATCTATTTGTATTCTGTACTCCAACTAGCCTGCCTTATATCCTCATATCCTCAGATTGTGCCTTGTTTAACTCCTCAAGCCTTATTTATTTGTAGCCCTTCTACTCCCTTCTGCTTTGAAACTCACATCTTCCTTACCACTACCAAAACACACACACACACACACACACACACACACAATATGCAAGCAAAGTCCTTTTCTAGGGCTGTCTTGCCTTACCTTCATGAGCTTTGCTGATTTCTATAGTATTTCTACACAAATACACCCCCAGTGCTCCTACAATTATTCTCCTCCTAACATCCCTCCCTCTCACCACCAACCAATACTCAACACTTTCTCTCCACCCCACTTGCCTCTCACTACCACACACCTTCCCTCCTAAGTCCCTTAACCTCCACTCTATTACAGCCAACAGGCCCCACCTATCATGCTCTCTCTCACTCCTAAAACCTTTATTTCCACATCCATCCATCCTCATCCTTCTTCTACTTCCGCTAAACCATGCCACCTCCTATACTCACTTCCATCTACACCCTCCACCTCTTCCTCCCCACCTCCCCCACACAACACACTTCCACAACATCTCTCCCACCCTTCCCTCCTCTTCAAAGTAAAACTTCTCCCAATCACTACTAAATACTACAAACCCAAACCTTTTCATTACCAGACACTTCTAAGTACAAACCAAAACAACTTATTCCTTATCTCACTTACCTCTGCTTAACCGGTGACATTCACCCTAATCCAGACCAAACTTCTGTCCTACTAACCACACTAGCTCCCACAATAATTCCACCAATAAATACCTCAAATTCCTCACCATCAACGCCCAAAGCCTAAAAAATAAAACAACCCACTTTCATGCCTAGCTCACTCACAACTCACAACTCACCTAACATTGTGGCCATCTCTGAAACCTGGCTAAAACCTCACATAAGTGACTCTGAACCCCCCCCCCCCCAGATTTCAATCACTTCGATGTGACCGCCTAAGTACTCGAGGTGGTGGTGTAGCACTAATCTACTCCAACCGGCTGTCCTTTACTCCATATCCTAATCCCATCCCTTCTTTTAATAATGCT
>NC_056749.1:438856683-438959183 GCF_019279795.1 Protopterus annectens | reverse complement strand
CTCAGTTGTTTTCCCTTCCGATCATAGCAAAATGTGAATATCCATTCTTCTTTCCTATCTAGAATGCTTGCAGAGCATTTCATAAAGATAACATTAAGCAAGAAACAACAGGGAATGTCACAAACATTATTTTATTTATTTATTTATTTATTTATTTATTTATTTATATTTGTTGACCGGGAGTGTCCGACTGGACGTAGGTCCATTTTCAGTGGAGGCCCGGGGAGAAAAGCTCCACAGTTAAAATAAACAGACAGTAGTTACATTGGATTACATAGTGATTAACAATTTACATAGCAATTACTTACAACATATTTACAGATGAAGAACATAGTACATCAGTAGACAACTAGAATCTTTATCTGTGAAGTACATAACAGACATTAACAAATGTTACAAGAAGAAGTTCCTGCTGTATAATAAGTATTGGCTTATGAGCATCTGAGCTTGCTATAATCAAGGTAATTAGTGGAGTGGAAAGAAAGGTAGTGGTTGGATGGGGAGGGTGATATTAGAGTGGGAGTTGCAAGGGCATAGCCAGCATGTTTTTAGGTGCGCTTTTAGTAAAGTTTTGAAGTGGGTGCATGATCGTATGGAGGTAATTGTGGGTGGGAGGGAGTTCCATAATTTGGCTATGGTGCAAGAGAATAGTGCTTCACCAGCAGAGTTATTGGCTTTAGTGATCTGCAAGTGATTTTTATTGCTGGATCTTAGTGGTCTGGTGGTGCGATAGGGTTGGAGTAGATTCTGGAGGGCTGGGACATTTAGTGGATGATTTACTAGTTTGTGGGCAAGTGAGAGTTGATACCATTGAAGGAGGTGAGGGAGTTCAAGCCAGCCCAGTTCAGCAAGTGAGAGACAGTGGTGACTAAGGTAGGATGCCCCTGTGGCGAATTTAGCGATTTTGTTGTAGCAGGTCTCTAGCTTGCTTAAATTGCATTTCCTTAGGTTGCTATATATTGGACAGGCATAAAATAGGGTGGAGATAAGGTGGGAATTTGCTATTGAAATCTTTGCTGCTTTGGTGAGAAGTTGCTTATTTCTGTATAGCGCTCCTAGTTTATTGTGGACTTTTTTTATGGTCAAGGATATGTGAATGTCAAATTTTTGTTTATTGTCTATTTCCACTCCTAGCAATTTGGTGTGTTCAGTTGGGTATATAGTGGTGTTGTCTTTTGCTGTGATGTTAAAGTGAGAGTTGTTTTGAGTATGTTTGGTGGGTTGGAAGCTGAGTAGTTTAGTTTTGTTTGGGTTGAGTATTAATTGGGCATCGGATAACCAAGTTTCAACAGAGGAAAAGGCTTCCTGTGTGACTTTTTGTAGTTTGGGTAGGGACTGGGCTGAGCAGATGATGGCTGAGTCATCTGCATATTGTATGAGTGTGCCATGTTTGGTGGCAGAGGCTAGATTATTGGTGAAAACAGAGAAGAGTAGGGGTCTAAGGATGGATCCTTGGGGAACCTCTATTGAGACAGGTAGTTGGGGAGATATGTCATTCTGCCATACAACGGATTGTTGGCGGTCAGACAGGTAACTCTGAAACCAGTTGGTGACCGATTGTGAGAAGGATAGGTTATTGAGGACAGAGATAAGACGTTTGTGTGGGACCATGTCAAATGCTTTAGATAGGTTTAGGAAAGTAGCAGTGAAGAGATAGCCATTGTTTTTATGCTGAAGGATAGTGTTAGTAAAGGAGAGTAAGGCAGTGGTGGTGCTATGGTTTGGTCGGAAACCATGCTGAGTATTGGAAAGGAGGTTGTTAGTAAGGAGGCAGTCTGAGACCTGAGAGTGTATACATCTCTCTAGTATTTTGGAGAGTGGAGAGAGAATAGCTATGGGGCGGTAATTGGTTAGTTCTGCAAAATGCCAAAATATTACAATATTCATATCAGTTGGCATTTTATCATACAGTATAACATATGACTATATTGTCTACACCAGTATATATCTCCTAGGGTATGTATTTTGCTTGTGCACAGAGTACTTCTAATGGCTTTGAGAGTAAAGGTCAAATCATTTTTAAAAAAATATTTTATACACAATTCTGAATACTCTCTTTGCTGTCAATATAGACTGGAGCTGCTAAGGTAAAAAAGGAAATCCTTACAGCTTTTCTCTTGAGAGGTTGTTTATATTAAGTAGATGAAAAAATGTCAGCATTAATATTAATTACTCCCTTTATTGATATGTAAACTATTGCAGGCTATAAAAGTATGATGGGAAGGAGGTATACACGAATCTACAGTTGAGTGTGGAACAGCACATTGGCATATCAAGGAAATGGAAGTGGTGAAAGATTCTTGTTCCTATTTTATTCTGTCAGTCAGTATTTTGTTTGTCATTTCATGGTTTAAACTCTTGACGTGTCAGCAATGAAAAAGTGTATGCAATTCTGACTAATTTAATTCAGTCTTAATATTAGAATTTTTACATACTCTTTCTGACTGAGATAATCTTACTGAATCTGGTCTTTTATAATGAAATAACAGAAGTGTTTTAAGAATGCTGATATCTTAAGCATATTAACATGAAATATACATGAACATAAATATATTTTTTCTCAAATATGCTTAGAATTTAAAAACTTGAAGTTTTAATAATACATTAGCTATTATATATTTTGATTCTATCTTATTGGTCATTTAATGTTTTAATGTCTATAAGACATTCATTATTGAATGTCTCTTGGTTATATTTCATACATTGTTATATCTGCATGTGTTTTACCTGTTACATGTTATAAAGTAATGCCATTTGCTATGCCTTTTCTTATAGATCATACATTAAATTTCTTATTCTAACATAGTTTCAGCATTTACTGCAAAGCTCTCATAAATGGTTATTTCTTTTCCTTTAAATTTAGGGGAAAGAAGGAAGCAAAATCATAAGCAAAGTTTAATTGGGCATTCCTAAATAAGCTATTTTATAAATGTCAAGTGTATATATTTGTTTTTAGGATTTTATAGTTATAGTTCTAATTTGTATTTGCTCTCCATGACTATAACCACGTACAAATCTTCATAAGTTAACTTTTAGAAAATCAAATATTCTAAACTTAATCAGTTGGTTAATGTTTGCAAGTATACATAAAAACTGTTCTTAAAAGTTACCCAAATAAAAGAAAAATTAACATTGATATTAGGTTTCCTCATATTTATTTTATTTTATTTAAATTTGTCGACCGGGAGTGTCCGACTGGACGTGGGTCCATTTTCAGCGGAGGCCCGGGGAGAAAAGCTTCACAGTAAAATAAACAGACAGTAGTTACATTGGATTACATAGCGATTAACAATTTAACATAGAAATTACTTACAACATATTTACAGATGAAGAACATAGTACATCAGTAGACAACTACATTATCATACATATCATATATCATACATTATCATAGAGAGCAAAATGGACTTGATGCTCATGTTTCTTAAAATTAGTGAGACAAATAGTAAGAAAAGGGGATGTTTATTAAAATATCTTAGAATTAATAAACCACACATTATTTTTCTTCAACAAATCCAAGTCTGTCACTTGGAGGGGAGAGAGAGAGAGAGAGAGAGAAATGGCTCCCAAATCTGGGTCTGTATTATGTGACTGAAGAATCTCTTCTTTGAACACATAATAATCGACAAATATACAGTGAATGCTGTAAACTGTGAATGGGCACGTCCTTGAATTTTTTCCTCAGGAAAAAATTCACGTGGCCGAACAATAAAAAACTTTAAAACACTAATTCGCCCCCACACACCTAACTAAATATACCAACTCAAGATTACTCTATATTGAAGAAAAGGGCAATTCCCAGTAATGGCCAAATGAATTTTTTTCCTGAGGAAAAAATTCGAGAATGTGGCCGTTCTCAGTTTACAGCGTTCACTGTATATGTGTTCGAAGAAGAGATTCTTCAAATACATAATATAGACCCCCAAATCTATATGAGATAGTAGACCAATCCACATATAAAAATAAAAGCACAGGAGTCATGATCATATGGAAACAAGTCATTAATACACAAGCTTCCTGTAAATACGAAGATCAAGACAGTATGTTACCCATGGTAGTTTTAAAATATAACAATAAACTTTTGGACTATAGTAAATCTATATTGGCTTCCTGGTATGGGTGTTAAAATACCAAAATAGATATTATCTTAAATAACTTAACATGTAGTTTAATCATAGGAGGAAAGTACAGTTGCATTATTGATAAATAAGAAACTAATTCAGTTGAGTAAAGAAGATTAGGAGCAATAGCCAAAGCACTAAAATGGCTAAGTTACAGGTAAATATTCACCAAGATATGGCAGACGCTTATACTTTTCACATTATTCCTTTGCATTTGGCACTCATACTTGACAGCACTTTGATTTTGCATGACTTAACATCTATAATAATTAGGTTTAAAATAATGCTGCACCATCTCTGTAACCATAATGTCTTAATCTTAAAAATTCTATGTATTTCATGATGCCATGTAATAGTAACAAAATTCCATCATTTCCAGTTAATCTAAAAGACCTTAAAGAAAATTTCATGGTGATAAATAATGATAAAAATAAAATTATGCTCTGGGACATGTTTAAGGCCTACATTTTTGGCAACTCATAAGTCTGGTTCAAAAATGAAATAAAACAATTAAGACAAGGAATTATCAAGCTTTCAAGACAAACTGTATTCAGCCAAACAAACACAAAAAAGGAGATCTTACAATGGTCTTATTCGATCACCTAATTAGAATTACCAAGAGATACTCCATCATACAGCAGTACTACCACTAGAGAAACTAAAGTTGTCTTCTTATTTGATGACCCACAAAGTCACGCATAATTTATTTATGATAGCAAAAATACAAGCTAAATCTAATTAAATTAAAGAAATTGGAAGCTCAAAAAATAAAAAAGATAAAATCAAATATAGAAGTAATTTTAGAAAGATTAAGTAATTAACAGAACTTGTAATAACCCTGATCTACAGAAAATGTACTTAGACAAATTAGGTAATAAATTGCTTTTCACAACTATCCCAGAAATGATACAGAATAAGATCATGGAGCCTGTAATTTACAAAGAACCACAGGAACATCACAACAAAATACAGGAGCAGAAATGATAACCAAATGAAAACTGCACAATATGGATAAACTCCACAATGCCCAACAAAGCAGTCATTAGTTACAGAATATAATACTTCTAATAAGGTGAAACACCAGTAACATAAAATAATTAAACTTTACTGTTTTCATCGAAATATCAGATGGACTTCTTCAGAACTTTTATAAACAGTTATTGGCTGGGCAGATTCCCATTTTTCTCTTTAGAAACAGTACATAAAATATTAATAACAAATAGTATTCCAGTAACTCAATAAGCGTGTCATGCTTATTTAAAGTATTAAAACTATATGAATTTCCAAATAAAATTGGTACTTTAAAAGTATTTATGAAGATAATAAAGCTTATGATAGGCTGCGGTGGTGGTGCTGCGGTAGCATTGTCGCCTCACAGTAAGACGTCCTGTTCGATTCTCAGCTAAATCATCTTCTGTGTGGAGACATGCGTGAATGGGCGTACCTTCGTTGAAGGTTGTACGTTAGGGCTGGCAACTCAGTATGTAAAAATCTACTGCCAATCATTAGCGGACCGGAGTTCCGCTGTGGCGACCCCTAACTGGGAAAAGCCGAAAGATACAACAACAAGAAGCCACCACATTTCTTATTAGTATTTTATGTACTGCTTCTAAAAGGAGAATTGGGAGTATTTGCCCAACCAGCAACTCGTGTTTTTTTTTTTTTACTCTTGATAATTTGGCAAAAATAAGTCCAAATAACAAATCTTAGTGTTGGACATGCAACCAAATAATTAAGGTTGATTGGACGCAATATTATTTAATTGTATTAAATTGAGAGAGTATTGGGGAAATTTTAGATACCTAATACAAGCATTGTGGTCTGATAAAATTTGTTTGAACAATATATTAGTCTTATACAACATTTATCCTAACTTCAGTCTAAAAAAAATGAGTAGTATTTGCTATGAAGTATACTGACAATAACAACGAAAACCACCACAGATAACCGAAAGAGTAATCTTGCTCTTCAATATAAAGATTTTCTTCTACTCGTTCAAGATTCAGCAAACAGTGAGATAAAGATTAAGTAAACTAGAAAATCTTCAAGACCTACAATCAATAATCCATGCCTAAAGGCTGTAAGACTAACTGAAAATCAAAATATTGATGTCAACTAACTTGAAATATCTTCTAAAATTATTGTGCCTCAATCACTTTTTCTTCAGTATCTTGTCTCTTTGTGTAGTTCTAATAGGAATATGATTAATTTGATCATAGACAAGTTTTGCAACTATTGTATATATAATTTTATCATAAATTTATTTTAGGATTTGTTTGAGAAAATGTTGTTAATACTATATCTAGATGATGTACTTGTATGGAATAAACAAACAACGATAAAAACGTCTGTAATAAAAGAAATCCAAATTATCTTCTTACCTTCCTTTGAAAAAAAATCACAAATTAACTAACACTACATTCAACAATCCACAAATCTGACAAACTTACCAATCGCAGGAGACTTTTGATAAGCCATGGAAGCTCAAAAGAGCAAACCTAAAAATGTTGATAATTTTAGATAAAATCAAACAAGGCAGTACGCCTCTCACCCTGCTTCCCCAGCCTAAGTTATTTATATATACCAAATATGGAATCATACAACAGCAGGTAAAGTGAAAATTCCCTGACCTTACTGTACTGTGATTTCAGACACTGAGCAGCACAGCAGCCAGCAAAACAAGAAAAAATAATGTTCACTGTTTTGAGCATGTACTCTTATGAAATGTGACTATATATATATATATATATATATATATATATATATATATATATATATATATATAAACACACACACACACACACACGGTTTACCTTTATATCTGCGTTATGCACATGGTCGAATACCATATGTTGGAAAGGACATTTTCAAAAGTCTGAAACATCAAAAAAAATGCGAATGTGCAATGAACGAATGCACAGTGACATTTGCTCATTGCAGATTTGGCATTTTGGGTGCAGATTGCACTATAGTGGTGATCGGGAAATGGACCCCTTCCCCACTGTAGTGCAATCTCGGAGTTAGTATATTAAAGTAGGGGGTGTGGGGGATGCAGCCTCCCACATGGGGGTTGTAAGGGAGCTTGCCCCCCTGCATTATGATGTGTGTTCAACATTATAGTTCGAAAAATCAGCGAATCTGCTGTTTGATTTGCTGATTTTCGAACTCCAGTAACTTTCAAAGTTCAGAATTCATGCTTTTGATTCGCACAAAAGCGAGATCGATGTTGTAATTTCGACAAAATAAAGGTAAACTTATACACACACACACACACATATATAGATATATAGACATGTATATATATATATATATATATATATATATATATATATATATGGATCTACTTCAGTAGATCAAACTTTTACTCGTTCAAACCACATATGGCCAAGACCATATGTTCAAACTCGTAAAAGTTCGAACACTGAATTAAAACCACATAAAACCAAAAAGCACAAAACTAAACATCTAAAGTAGGGGGGGCTATGCCCCCCTGCACCCCCCACACCCCCCTTACTTAAATATACCAACTCCGAGATCGCACTACATTGCTGAAATGGGAAATCTTCCCTTTCCGCTCTGTACAGAGATCTCCATTTAGTCAGATCGGACTTTTACAAGTTCGAGCATATGGTCTCGTCCATATGTGGTTCGAACTTATAAACGTTCGATCTATTGAAGGGGACCTATATATATATATATATATATATATATATATATATATATATATATACATATACATATACATACACGGGTCTACTTCATTTGCCCTAACTTCCAATTGACTGACCCTGTTTGACTGAAATTTCATTTGACTGACACTTCATTTGACTGACAAGTATTATTGGCAGTCACCAGAGCACTGTAATGGAATTTGTCCCCTTCCCCACTGTAGCGCGACCCTGGAGTTAGAATATATAGTTAGAGTGTGTGTGGGGGAATGGGTGGTGTGGGGGGGGTGAAGCTCCCCCACTTAATTTCATATTATATTGTGTGGTTTTGCTTTAATATTGCTTAGTAAAACAAAAGTAAGGCTGTGCCCCCAACACCTCCCCCAAGTATATATTCTAACTCCAGGGTCGCACTACAGTGGGTAAGGGGACATATTCCATTTACTTGCCTTACAGTGCTCTTCAGACTGCCAATAATACTTGTCAGTCAAATGAAGTTTCAGTCAAATGAAATTTCAGTCATGTGGTCTCAAACAAATGGGAGTCAGTCAACTGGAAGTTAGGGCAAACGAAGTAGACCCACACACACACACACACACACACACACACACACACACACACACACACACACACACACACACACACACATATATATATGTATGTGTGTGTGTGTGTGTGTATTTACAGGGTCTATGTTAAATGTTCAAACATCCAAAATGTCGAACATTACATGGTCGAGACCAAATGTTCGACATTTGGATGTTCAAATATAAAAAAAAAAGAAAACATAGAAAAAAACCACTTTAACAGTGTATGTAGGGGGGCAAGCTCCCCTGCACCCCCCACACCCCCCTACTTAAATATACCAACTCCGAGACCGCACTTCAGTGCAGAAAAGGGAAATTTTCCCTATCTGCACCATACGGTGCCGTTGAAAGTCTATCTTCGAGCACTCAGAATTTCAAACGTTTGGTCTCGACCAAGTAATGTTCAAAATTTTGAGCGTTTGAAGATTTGACAGGTACCCTATTTATGCACACATACACAAACACATGTAATTTAGCATTTAGATTACTCACTTTTTTCCACAGTATCTGACATAACCAAATACCATTTTTTACTCACTGCTTCCTCATTGTTTTTTTTTCAATGAACCCTACTGTATTTTTCTTTCTTTCTATCTTCGAGCACTCAAGATTTCGAACATTTGGTCTCGACCAAGTAATGTTCAAAATTTTGAGCGTTCCAAGATTAGATAGGTACCCTATTTATGTACACACACACAGACACACACACACACATACACAAACACATGTAATTTAGCATTTAGATTACTCACTTTTTTCCACAGTATCTGACATAACCAAATACCATTTTTTACTCACTGCTTCCTCCTTGTTTTTTTTTTTTTCAATGAATCCTACTGTATTTTTCTTTCTTCCTAACTTCTGGGCTCCTAGCAGTGTTGCTATTAACATTCCCTCTTCCACAATTCATTTCAAAATTATAATTATCTTTATCTAGCTTTGTTTTGAGAATGTCCTTCCCAAACAGATTTTGGCACAGACATTGCATTGTATGTAGCCTCTGATCCTCCCTTGTGTTTCCCTAAATACTTGATATCAGGTAACATACCACCATCCCCTCACTATTTCCTGAATTTTTTGTTTTCTGTTCGGCCTACAGGAAGCAGTTGTGGCACCTCAGAGCATTACCTACATTTATCCCTACAAACATCCTTATTTTCTTGTACTTCAGACTCTATCAGTGGTTACATAATTTATCTCTGCATGCACAATCAAATCATGCTTATCTTTTAATTTTCTTAGTTTTTTTAAAATAATTGCAACTCTGTTAACAGTGGAATGTTCCTCCATTTCACTGTTGCAGCATTCCTTACAATAGGAATCCCTTGCCAAGGGTGGCCAAATGTCCAGCTAGTGTACCAAAGCCTTAGGTTGCTAAGGGTATGCTATACTTCCTGCATACAGTGTAAGGCATAAAGGTGATGTCTGACCTAAAACGTTTCTTAAGAAAGTTAAATTTTAAAATCATGTTCGGGGAAGGACATGGTCAAGATAATGCCGAATTCAGTATCAGCAGCACCATCAACCCACCTCTGCATCCGGCTTTAGTATTTTTTGAGAAAATATGTGAGTTGGATATTAGACACTTACTAACTCAGAAAAACAGTACTTTCCAAGATAATTTAAATATGAAGAAAAGGGATTTACTTACTTATTTACTGCCGCAGATCAGGATCATGAAGCCGGATAAAGGGGGTGGGCTTGTAATCATAGACATCCATGATTATGACAAAAGGATATATGAAATGCTTAGCACTGACACGTATGAAGAAGTTACTAGAAATGAGTTGAATATGGCCTATACAAGAATCGCTATTGCTCTGAATGATATGTTCTTGGAAAACAGAATTACTACTGACATTTACAATTATTTGAGAATTATTTAAACATTATTTCACCCACTATTCCGACTATATTTGGTACTCCAAATATACGTAAGGATGTAACCAATCCACCTTTACGACCTGTAGTAGATGGTCGCAACTCCATTACATACTCTTGTGCCAAATTTCTTGATAGTAGATTAAATAAGTTTTTGGATGGACGGGTAGAGATCTGCAAGAATTCTTGGCACTTTCTACGCTTGATGAATGGTATTGAATATTCCGATCAGGTTTTGTTCTTGACAGTGGATGTAAAGGATCTGTTTTCTGTCATACACCAACAGGAGGGTATTCAGATTATAGAGCAGTTTTTATTTGAACAAGCCGTGCCACAATCAGAAATCAATTTATATGTAGATCTGTTTGATATTGTACTTTCCAAAAACTTCTTAATATTTAATAACAGCTACTATCTTCAAAAGGTAGGAGTTGCGATGGAGTCACCTTGTGGGACCATTTTTGCCAATTTAGTTATGGCAGGATGAGAAAAGAAATATGTCCTGGGAGGCGATTATGCTGATAACATTATGTTGTATCTCCATTATCTGGATGAAATATTTATCCAATGGAAAGGTGATCAACAATCTGTGGAACAATTTTTAGCATATATTAATAACATAACACAGTATTTAAAATTCACACATGCCATAGATGAGCAAGACATAAACTATAGGGATGTTAACCTTAGTAAAGACAGAATTAACCAAAGATTTATTGCAAAAATACACAGGAAACCAACTTACTCTAACTCTTTCCTGTATTTCACAAGCTCCCATCCTTTATTGAGTAAAAAAGTAGTAGTAAAAGGACAATTTGTCCATGCTGCTAAAATGGTTAGCTTGGAAGAAGGTTTTATTTTTGAGTGCATGCATCTCACAGAGATGTTTATAAGTAGGGGTTATCCTGTTAGTTTATTGCATGAAGTGTACAATAAGGTTAGCCATAAAAAGAATAATGGACATTTTTCACCAATCCTGAATCAACAGGTGAACCAGGTATATATATATATATATATATATATATATACAAAAGGAAGATAATCGTATAGATTTTAATGCAACCTTCATTACAGCATTTAACGTTCATTTTTATGAGATAAAAATAATAATTTTAAAGAACTCGCATTTAATCGAGGTTGAAGCACTTGTCATTAATAAATTTAAGGATGGTGTAAAAATGATAGCCAGGAGAGGAAAGAATTTAAAAACTCTTCTTGAAATATGTCAAACAACAAAAAAACACCAAGTAAAAGGCATGAAAAAATGTGGAATGTGGAATTTATGCAAGCATATGTATGAAGGTAAATATGTTCAAATTAAGGGTCTATATTAGGTCACCGAACGCTTAGGTAAGCGAACGGTGATTAATCGACCCCATGTAAGTGAAAGCTTACAAAACCGAACTGTCAAATCGTTGTCCCAACAAAAAAAAAAAAAAAAAAAAAAAAGAAAACACTTTCAAATATAACATTAAGGGGGAGGCTTCGTCCCCACACACTACTTAAATATACCAACTCCAAAACCACACTACAGTGACAAAAACTTGCAACTACCTAAGTGGCCAAGCAAATTCTTTCCCAGAGAAAGATTTCGCTTACATGCCGCTTCGATAGTTTGCCATTTCAGTGTTTTCAGTTCGACCAAGATGCATTCGGAAACGTGTCTTCAATCTGCTGATAGGAACCCCAAATTAATGGTCAGAAATATAATATAAATGATAAGCTAAACTGTAATTCAAAAGGGCTGGTATATGTGGCAATGTGTAAGTACTGTCCAGCTAATTATTTTGGGAAGACGACTAGAACCCTAAAAGAAAGAGTTTATGAGCGCCTATATGCCATTAGAAAGATGAATTTAACAAATGCACTTGCAAAACACATACAGGAGTATGGTGAACATGCATTTGAATTTTGTGGTATCCAGCAGGTCCATGAGCAACTTAGGGGGGGCCCATAGATGCTACATTTAGAAAGAGCAGAATTAATCTGCTAAAATTACATTCTTATGTATGGCCAGGTTTGAATGACTACTGTGCAATCAATAGTATACTCAGGCTAAAAACATTACTTAGGTGAGATTATTTGTAAGCTGGTTTTAATTATTGCTGACCTGTGTTAGGGTAGTGATTTAATAAGTATATTTACTTATATACATATTTTTATATATATTTTGCTACAAGAAATATTTTAATTAATAATAATCAACTAGGATGTCTTTGGATTATTTATTAATGAAGGAATTTAGTTAATGTATTTTATGTGTGTTTTATATATATGTGCTTATATACTTAAAAAAAATTAAATTTTGTTATGACATCGTTTCCTTTCTAGTGTAGGGCGGGCTTTATTTCCAGTTTGATTTATTTCCAGTTTGATAACCGGGGAGGTCCACTGGGCCCAGAGGGCCCGTTTTCAGTGGAGGCCCGGGGAGAAAAGCTCCGTATTACATACAATTAAAACATGCACAGAGTTTTACATTTAGGCCCGGGGAGAAAAGCTCTGTATTACATACATTTAAAAACAAGCTTACATTTATGCAATTATACATACAATTATAAATGTTTTGGAAAACAAATGTAAAATTATATATGGAGTTGTATCAAATTGAAAAGGTGCACAAAGAAAGGAAGAAAAAGGGGAACAAAATTAACACAGAGAAGGGATAGAGAGCTATGTATAATATTTACATGGTAACCATTCTTTAGATTCAGAGCAAGGCAGTTGTAGGGGAAACAAATAGCATGTGCATGAGGGAGTACATGTATAAGCATGTGCATGAGGGAGTACATGTATAAGCATGTGCATGAGGGAGTACATGTATAAGCATGTGCATGAGAGAGTACATGTATAAGTGATATTAGGAAGCATGTGCATGAGGGAGTACATGTATAAGCGGTATTAGGAAGCATGTGCATGAGGGAGTACATGTATAAGTGATATAAGGAAGCATGTGCATGAGGGAGTACATGTATAAGCATGTGCATGAGGGAGTACATGTATAAGCATGTGCATGAGGGAGTACATGTATAAGTGATATTAGGAAGCATGTGCATGAGGGAGTACATGTATAAGCGATATTAGGAAGCATGTGCATGAGGGAGTACATGTATAAGTGATATTAGGAAGCATGTGCATGAGGGAGTACATGTATAAGCGATATTAGGAAGCATGTGCATGAGGGAGGACATGTATAAGTGATATTAGGAAGCATGTGCATGAGGGAGTACATGTATAAGTTTATATTAGGAAGCATGTGCATGAGGGAGTACATGTATAAGCGATATTAGGAAGCATGTGCATGAGGGAGGACATGTATAAGTGATATTAGGAAGCATGTGCATGAGGGAGTACATGTATAAGCGATATTAGGAAGCATGTGCATGAGGGAGTACATGTATAAGTGATATTAGGAAGCATGTGCATGAGGGAGTACATGTATAAGCGATATTAGGAAGCATGTGCATGAGGGAGTACATGTATAAGCGATATTAGGAAGCATGTGCATGAGGGAGTACATGTATAAGTGATATTAGGAAGCATGTGCATGAGGGAGTACATGTATAAGCGATATTAGGAGGAGTTAGGTAGGAAGAATGCAATTACATTTCCAGTTTTGGGAGAGGTGGGAGTGGAGCTGGGATTTGAAGAGTTCGAAGCTTGTAGTGATTCTTAGCAGGGGTGGGAGGGAGTTCCATTTTTTGGCTAATGAATAGGAAAGGAGAAACTGGCCAGGAGGACGTTTTGGTTTACATACAGAAAGTAGATTTTGTTGGGCAGATCTAAGGGGTCTGTGCAGAGTGTAGAATGGTAAGATATTAGTAAGAGCGGGGCATGCAGTTGGTTTAAAGATTATTTTGTGGGCTGTAGTAAGCTGAAGGTAGACAAGGTGGTTAGGAAGCTCTAGCCACTTTAGCATGTGGAGAGAGGTGCAGTGATGGGAGGAGTGTTTAGATTTAGTAGCGAATTTAGCAATTTTGTTGTAGCAAATTTCTAGTTTTTAAGTGATGGCAATAGAAAGATTGGTTAGAAGTGGGGCACCGTACAATAGTGATGGTACTAAATAGGTAGAAGCTAGAGTTTGCCTTGTAGATGGAGAGAGAAAGTAAGCATTTCTGTATAACATACCTAGCTTCTGATTTTATATTAAGTTGGACATATGTATCGAATTTCAGATGTTCATCAATAGTAACCCCAAGATGTTTAGCAAAGGGGACAACTTCTACAGTGGAGTTGGCATGGCTGGCAATGCTATTTAAGAAGTTCAGTTGTGGTTTAACACTGTTTTAGTTTGATGAAGTTTGTTATTTTACAAACAAAAAGCGCTTCACTGTATTTCATTAAATAATAGTTTTGCTTGCACAATGGCTGTTTTTTTTTGTGATTTCTACAGTTTGTTTTTTGTTTTATTCATTTTTGATGTCTGGATGTACCATCCTAAGAACTTCTTTGCCGCCAGTCCAAATGCCATCTTCCATCATTAGTCTGAATGCTTGCTTCATTTGCTTGTTGAGCCATCTTTCAGATAAGTGCCACTGGGGTTTTACTCGTATCTTTTTTCCTTTGTTTTGTAACTTGTGGGGTTCATATCATCCAGAAAGGGTAAATGCCAGTGCAGGACACAGATTCCCCATAAAAACCATCAAGAGCAGTGTTTACTTTGTCTGGGCACTTCCCATGACCATATGTCTTGTTCTATTTGCCAGGCTTTTGTTCCAAAGACTCTGCATAGTCGGCTTTCCTCTTTGGCCATATATTTAGAAAAACAATATCTTAAGCTTTTGGCAAAAGACACTGTGGAAAGAACTTGTCACTCCAAGGGTCATCCACCCAAGAAGAAGAAGGCCAAGAAAGCTAGATCTGATTCTTCAGTTGTGCCGCCCCTCCAGATGTCTCATTCAAGGCTACTAAGAGCCCAGGAGATTCCTCTACTCCTTTGTTGGATTCAGAACTGCTTAGGAAGCCAGCATGGATCCAGCTTCATGCATGTCCCTAGAGGACTTGCAGATGTCTGCTTCAGATGTTCAGGGGAAACTGCAGCTGATAATTACCAAAGGGCCTAGAGGTGTTCCTCAGATTTTGAATCCTCCTTGAGAAGTTTCTGTTCCAGTTCCCCCTTGGTCTTCTACTCTTCTTAAGTGGCCTAGGGAACAAGATTTCTCTGAGGAGGAGAATTCAGATAAGGAGTCCCCCACCTATTCCTCCCAAATTCCTTCTCCCTTGGACTATGGCTCTGAGGAAAAGGAGTCCACTAATCCTGACTCTCCTTTTGAGGAGATTTCCTTTGGGGACACAATTTCCAGAATGATGGAAATTTTCAAATGTGGTTGTGCCCAGGTGTCTGAGGTTCAGAAGAGGTATTATGAGCTTCTGCACATGGACTCTCCTAGACCTTCTGCTGTTCCTCCTATTCTGGCTGCCTTGTTGGATGCCTTTTCTTCTGCATCTCAGGCTCCTGATTCTCAGCCCTCTGCTCCCAAAGAAACTGTTAGGTTTTATAAAGTGTTTGATAATTGGAAGTTCCTTTTTAAGTGCTCCTCTGATGACCCTTCTTTGGTGTCTGTGGCATCTGACAATCCATCAAAGTTACTGCCTTCTATAAAGTTTCTTCCTTCTGGTAAAGACAGCAGAACTATGGATAGGCTGGGTAAGAAGTTTTATACCTCAGCTACCTTTGCTTTCAGGGCTGTCACTTATCAGACCCATATGACAAGATATATTTGGCTTTTCTATCTCAGGCCTGTCAGGTTATTTCTAACCTTCCTGAGTCTGAGGAGAAGACTTCTGCTCTCTCCTTGTAATAGACTTCTTCTCAGGTGGCTTGCTACTCTAATAAATGCAGTTATGATGCAGCAGATGCCTCTTCTAGGGCTCCTGCATTTGGTTCTGTGCTGAGGAGATATTCCTGGCTTCAGCTTCAACCCTTGCCTGAAGATATTAAGGCTAAGTTGATGAATGCTCCTCTGGATAACAAGCATTTGCTTGGTGCTGCTGCTGATTATTTGTTCAAGTCCCTAAAGGAAAAGGGTAAGGCTTTAAAAGATCTAACACATATTTTTGTTTCTCCTGTACCTAAATTCCAAAAGAATTACCCTAATAAGCAGGCCTTTGTTTGTAGGCAGTCTCCCCCTCCCCCCAAAGTTAAGAAGGGTGGTAGAAGGTCTCCCCCTGCTAAGGCTATACAAACTCCTTTAGCTCAGAAATCTCCTTTCCTGACAAACCGGGTGCTGTGTGACTGTCCTGTACTTCTCAGCTGCATTCCTCTCTCTGTTTCTCTATTTCCTTGTCTCTTCCTGCTTGGTTAAAGATTACTCAAGATTATTGGGTCCTTTCCATCATTTTCCAAGGGTACTAAACGGTCTGGAAATCTCTTCACCCTTTCATGGCCATTCCTCAGCTCTCACAAGAACAATTAACCTTTTTTTCCAGAGGTGCTTAGGGTCTTTTGACTCAGGGAACTAATCAAAAAGTTCCCGTTTCTCAAATGGGGAAAGGGTTTTATTCCAGAATGTTCTTGGTCCCCAGGAAAGAGGGCACTCGGAGACCCATTATGGATCTCTCTTTCTCTCACCTAAACACCTTTCTTAAGGTCCCTTCCTTTTGGATTTTGTCCCTTCAGCCTTTGTTTCTTCTGCTGCTTCCTCAGGCTTTTCTGTTGTCTTTGGACCTCAAGGATGCTTATCTTCATATCCCTATTCATCCCCTTTGCCGGAAGTTTTTACATTTCTCTGTTACTTCCTGACATTTTTGGTTCTCTGCTTTGCCCTTTGGCCTCTCTACTGCCCCAAGGGTATTCACCAAATGCCTCACTCCTGGGATTGTGTTTTGCAGGCTAAAAGGGATACAGGGTTTTCCCTACTTAGACATCCTACTTTTTCAGACAACCTCTCCAGAGATTCTACTGCAGCATCTTCACTTTGCCATTTCCCTTTTGCAGAGTCTGGGGTTCACTATAAATTTCCAAAAGTATTTCCTGACTGCATCATAGGATCATGTGTTTCTGGGATGCAGGATCCAGACTGTTCCAACAATGGCATCCCTGACTCCTCCCAAGGCCTAACTCTCATTACCTTTCTTCAGTCCTTTCTTCTTCTGGCCTCACTTACAGCCAGGGAATTTCTAACAGCTCTGGGTTTCATGGCCTCCACCATTCCTATGCTCCCACTATCCAAACTCTGCATGAGAAAGCTGCAGTGGTTTCTAAAATCAGTTTGGCTTCAGCACTCTCATCCTCTAGATTTGATAGTCCCTCTTTCTCCATGCCTCAAGCTGGAAATTCAATGGTGGATTCTGCAGTTGTCCCTCAATCCAGGGCTTTCTTTTTAACCTCCATTCCCCTCTCAGGAGCTGTTCATAGATGCTTCTGATGTGGGGTGGGGGGGCTTCCTTTGACTCTCTAAAAGTGCAGGGCCTCTTATCACTTCAACAAGAGAAAGGCCACGTCAGTGTCAAAGAGATGAGAGCTCTTCTGTCAGCTCTTCAAACATTTCATCCTCTTTTCATTCCAGTGCCCCTCAAGGTATTGACAGACAATACCAATATCAACAAGCAAGGAGGGACAAGGGCTTATTTGCTGTTCAGGTTAGCACTTCAAATGTGGGAGCTAGCTATCCAGTATCAAATGAGCCTTCAGGTAGTTTACATTCCCTCAGGTCAGAACATTGTGGAAGACTTTCTGAGCTGATCACATGACAATCTCATGAGTGGATGCTTCACAGGGATGTGTTTCTGGACATTGTCCACCAGTGGGGTACTCCTCAAGTAGATCTATTTGCCTCCCCTCTGAACAAACAGCTTCTTATTTTTTGTGCCAGAGCCCCATGTCCTCTAGTCTGAAAGGTGGATGTCCTCTATTTTTCCTGTAAGGGGATGTTTCTTTATGCCTTCCCTCCCGTTCCTCTCATTCCAAAAGTTCTGTTCAAGATAAAACAGGATGCTCCCAAAATCTTGCTGGTGACTCCTTTTTGGCCCAGACAGTATTGGTTCCCTTTTCTGCTGCATTTAGCCAAGGGCAATCATCACAAGTTACCTCACAAGGTGGACCTACTCACACAAGACAAGGGATCTCTCGTCCATCCCCACCTGTCCACTGTTCAACGGACACTGAGGGTGACAGGATTTTGATTCCATATAGACACTTCTTTTCTGAGAACATGTGTTGGGTCCTGCAAGAGGCCAGGAAATACACTACTAGGAAATCCTACTTATCCAAATGGAAGAGGTTTTCTGTTTGGTGTCTTTCTCATAACCTGGATCCACTTTCTGTGGATGTTCCTTTGGTTCTCTCTTCTGTGTGAATTGCTCAATGCTGGGTTGGCAAATTCTTCTGTTAAGGCCCACTTGTCATCTATTTCTGCTTATCTGCCTCTAGCATCCACTTTAGCCCATAGATTTGAGGCTAAACGATTTCTTAAGGGTATCCATCATATTAGATCTCCCAATAAACCTGTCCCTCCTTCCTGGGACCTTCATTTTGTTTTGGAGAAATTGACTCAGGCTCCTTTTGAGCCTGTGTCTTCAGCTACTTTGCAGCATTGTTCTTGGAAGACTGTTGTTTTATTGGCCCTTACTTCTGCCAGATGGGTGTCTGAGCTTCAAGCCCTTATGGCTGTTCCCCTTTTTTAATTTTCCATAAGAACAGGGTGTCTCTTCATACTAATCCTTCTTTTACACCCAAAGTAGTGAATTATGCTAGTGAGAAGGTTTTGCACAGTTTGGATGTGCATAGATAACTCAGATTTTATTTGGATATGACCAAAGCTTTTCACAAATCTGATCAGATTTTTGTTTCCTTTCATCCTAGATTTTTGGGATTGGCTATTTCCAAGCAAACTATTTCTACTTGAATATCTAAAGCCATTTCTTGTTGTTATTCTTTTCATGGCAAGAGCCTTCCTTCTTCAATTAATGCTCATTCTACTAGGGCTGTGGCTTCTTCTGGTGTTTTTTTTAAGGGTCTAAATACTAACTCTGTTCTTGAAGCAGCTACCTGGACTTCTGTGCATACTTTTACCAAGCACTATAAGTTGGATGTGATATTCAGGGCTAGAGCTGGTTTTGCTATGGCCATCCTTCATAGGTTTCTAGAAGGCTCTGTTGGTCTTTCCTCCTCCCTCCCTTCTTCACAAGCTTTTGCACTCTCCCTATTGTAAGGAATACTGCAACAGTGAAATGGAAGGACATAGTACAGTTGTGGAAAATCATACCATAAGAGTAGATGTCCTTCTTTTCCTGTTGCAGTATTCACCCCCTCCCTCCTCCCCCTAGTTATTTTCTGTTATGGATGTGCCTGGTGCCTCTCTAATCCTTAAAATGGCATTCCTACTGGGGCTCTCAGTTCTGAGGATGGTATGTCCGGACATCACCTTTATGCCGTACAGTGTACACAGAGAGTATACAAGTGACAAATAGCATACCTTGAACAACATAAAGGCTTTGGTATACTGGCCAGATGTCGAGCCGCCCTTGGCAGGGTATCCCTATTGCAAGGAATACTGTAACAGTGAATAGAAGGACATCTACCATTATGGTACGATTTTACACAACTGTACTTTCTCATTGTATATGTACAGTAGTTACACCATCAGTATATTCTTCACTCCCCTTCATGCCTACCAGCCTTTTTTGATCACTTTATTTCAATACTTCTGGATCCCCTTGTGTGTCCTTTTTGAACTTGGGTGCTTCCATTACCAGACGTGCAGTGATCTTTTCCTTTCTCCTTTTCACCTTGATGATTACTTTTTTCCCCCAGATATACTGCTGTCCTCTAGAACTCTGCTTCCCTCCTACAGTCATATTTCTCAACTTCTTTGCTCTAGAATTCTGGACAAAGTCAAAATAATATGGGGGGGGGGTCAAAGGGCCAAAATCAGAGACAATTTTTAAATATTACTCTCATTCACTTACAAAGTTATCAGAAGACCAGGTTTACATCTGCATAAATTGTTTCACCAACAAGAAATATGAAGCTCTGATATGTGATTGTACTGACTATAACCTTCAGAAATTTACCAGCAAATCAAAAATTTTATGAAACAGGGCAAAAATATGAAGCCAAATCAGGGACAATTGAGAGGTATGCTAGCATAATACCATCACCATTATTTCAGCACCCTTACCTTCTCAAGGATATTGCACTGTCTCTGTCTTCTATTCTGCTTATAAGTATTATTACAAGATTATTGTCCATTAAGCCCTGTCTCCAGTGGTCTATTACTCCCCACTTATCTGCTTACCATCCAGGTTCCCTGGATGAATGAAGAGTAAATGAAACCCTTGGAATGTCCACTAAAATGCCACCATATACTTGTGCTGCTATTCTAGCCTTCTTTCAGTTATTATTATTATTACTGTTTACTAATCCCTTGGATCCATTCTTCAGTACAGCCACCTGACTTCATCACATAGTACATTTGGCTTCCTACATAACACACTGCCTACTCCTCCCCACAATTCTTTATATGAAACTACTTATCCACAACCTCCGTATATCACATATATCCCTGTTATTCTTCCTTTCTGTACTCCCTATCCATTCTTTACTGAGGTTTGATATTATACCTACCTGACATGGTGTCCTTTCCAGCAATATGGGAATGCCTTCAAGCACAAATTATTTTATTTTGTGAGGTTCTAACCACTCAATCCTCAAGTGAAGGCCTGCAAACAGAGTAAGTTACACTGTCTTATGCCTAGTAGCCCAACACACACTATTTAATATGCATCTGGATGCAAAATAAGTCAGTAATCTCACCATTATATGTCCTGCAGTTCTTATTATCCCCCTTTCCCCAAGTTCTAATGCTTAAAAATGCTGTATTTCTAACTTCTGTCTCACATCACACTGCCAAACCCTTACCAAAGCTTTGCTGATTGACAAATGGCAAGAATAACTTTGATAACATTTCCATCAGTACAGCACTCAGGCAACACAAAACTGAAATACAGGTGTTTATTCCTGGTTCACTTAAAATCTATAACATAAAGATGAGTTCAAACAAACAGAAATTTTCTTAAACCATTTATATAACATGTATAGCTTAAGGTGTATAGGGTATGGGGGGTCTATATATCAGATCATCAAAATGGCTCATTATCAAATGCCATAACGTCGAACTGCAAAATACGAACCCTAACAATATCGAAACCTCAGAAAACAAATTTTTTCCCAGGGAAAAAATTTGCTATTCCGAGAAACACACGCACACCACAAGCACACTAAAAATCAGCAATCCACACACATACATTTAAAAGTTACATCTAACCCTACATTACACTGCACATACACTACTATCTATCCACTTACCTTAACCCAGACCCTAACCCTAAGGTCCGTCACTATCGCACTCACCTCACCCGCGCCCAAACCCTAACTCACTTAACCCGCCCCTAACCCCAAATTCTCACTATCGCACACTCACCCGCGCCCTAGCCCTAACTCACTTAACCCACCCCTAACCCCAAATTCTGTCACAATCGCACACTTACCTGACCCGCGCCCTAACCCTAACTCACCCAACCCACGCCCTAACCCGAACGTTCGCACAATCACACACTTACCTTAACCCAACCTGGAACTTTCCACCGCATCGCTGAAAACAGTGAAGCCACAACGACGGCCAACCAAATTCTTTCCCTAGGAAAGAATTTGGTTTTGTGCAGCTTCGCTGTTTTCAGCATTCGTGATATTGGGTTCGATATTAGATCATTCAAAATATTGCCATTTCGATGATCTAATATAGACCCGGGTATGGGACATGGTATCACACTGCCTCCTCATTTTGCTGGTAAACACTAACTTGCAAGTGGCACTATGCCATGGTACACATTTCACTGCAAATTTTCAATATCTAAATGGCAAAAAACAGGACTTTTACATCATAAGTCAATATCATTTTAAGGATTTTATTCACCTACAAAATACTATTTTGTGCACATAATCTCCTACAGGTTTAACATCCATACTCAAAAAACACACTAGTAACCGTAAACAACTTATGAAACAAGATAAACTTTTCACCAAAAATGAAAATAGCAGCCCAAACTGGATTTTTGAATATCTTTACTTCAATTCCAGTACCTCGGCCTTCGCCTTCTAATGGAATAACTTACAATATGAAAAACCAGTTTATATACATCACCCATCATGATAATAATTAACAACAATTAACCATTTTTTCATCTTTTCAAAAATTTAAAGCCATATGAAACTTCATTTTGACATTACATTCACAGTTTATAACATTTTATAACCAATATCTTAATACACATCATTAACAAACTACCCATCTTACTACATTTATAAATTCATTCGTTTTGGATACAAAGTATTGAAATTAATAATAAAATTTGATTCCATATTTAATAATCTTTTTTGAAAACCATGATCTGCCCGCCCTACTCCATAACGTTTAGCCAAAACACTAAATATCAAATCTGTACTTATACCCCCATGCTGTTGGTGAAAATGACTGGCCACTGGACTATCAAGCCTCCCATTCCTAATGTCTCCTAGATGTTCCATTATTCTTAATTTTACCCTACGTTTAGTTTGTCCTTTAAGGAACCAGAGCTAACATCTACCAGTCAGGACTTCAAGAACCAATTGTTATCTAAGAAAATGTCAGTAAAATGTATTCTGCATACTATTTAAAATACTGTCTAAAGCAGGATATTTTATTGCTCTTTCAGGATAAATGGGCCAGTTGAAGAGTGGCAATCCCTTTTCATTTGCCTCTAAGTTGTACTAGCAGTGGAGCTGATATTAGATAGGTGCAGGAGCATTGCACATCACCCCACAATATGGTGCAATATACAGATATTTCCTCATAGAATATTAGTACTTGCCACTTATCTTGGGTACCATTCATGCTTAGGATTGCTGGTTGTGGCGATGTTGTAATTGTTGATCTGATCTTCAGTTGGTGATGCCAGAAGCACTGTCATGACATTCTTTGCATTGGCAGCTCACCAAAAAATTTCCACCCTTCTCCAAATGTAACAAATTATGTTACATTAAGCATGTGTGCATGAGACAGCTTACAGAACATGGATGTATTTATACAAAAATAAACAGACTGCAGCAGCTGTGTTACTTTATATTGAAACAGATTTAATGTGCACAGTATTTACTGCTGTAACATATGTTACCATTATTAAGGCCGCAGTGACCCAGCACCATGTTCAGCTTCTGCTACCCTTTGATTTAGTCGAAAAATTCCCAAGTGAATACATACAACTATCTATTTACCACTAGAATTCCTCCAACAAAATTATTAAATTAATATATCACGTATTAGTTTAAGAAACTTCAGTTAACAGTGGATTGCATACCACTTCCGCTCTACTGGAAAGGTTGGGGGCAAGATATAACAGGAGATAACATTTATATGCTGCAAGCCTAGTGACAGCTTTTATCCAAAAAGCCCCCTCTTGCAGACTCCTTGACCCAGGGGAAGTAACTCAGTTTACTTTTTAGGTCAGGCTACTCATGCAGGCAATTCTGGCTCGATGTGAGAGTCAGATAAATAGCCTATACTGTTTTGGGTCAGTCCCTACGAAACTGCAGAGAAAAGGTCAACTACTGATTCAAAGACAACTATGCAGTCGGCAAAAAAGCAGTATTTTATCTGTGCATTACTATTTCAGCTGATGCTTTCTTCATAAGCAGATAAGCTACAAATCCTTAATAGGTTTGTCACAAAAGGAAATTCTGCCAGCCAAGCTATCTGGAATTTTGTAAATAATTCTGTGTAATTTGTGAATATTGATATGATTCATACATGAATGTGTGTAAAGGTGTAAAGTACTGAGCTAAAATGTAACCACAGCATGCCCTGCTGGCTTAGAAAAGAAATATATATAAACAATTGTAACTGTGTAAATGTGTACATTTTAACAGTACAAACTAGAACATAGATGGTTAACTTGCAAAACTTCAAGAAAATAAGTTGAAATGAAATTGTTTTACGGTTGTGTTATCTCGCAGTGTCAGTTCAGTAGCAGACAAAAATGAATAGAGCTGGAAGTTTTTGTAATGTCTTGGAAGAGAAGTAATTACTAAGTTTGAGATGAGGAAGTGTTTTATTGCTTTATGACTTCCAGGGTCTTCAAACATCTGAGAGATATGTATTTTTCACACAGAGATATTAAATTCTGTTAGTTTCTGACAAAGAGGGTTTAGTTTGGGAATTAAAGTCAGGTGACAAAAAGTGATGTCATCCAAGCTAACCCAGCAGTAATATTTGATACTGATTTAAGAACTCTCAGAGAGAGAGAGACTGTGCATTTTGTATTTTGTCTTTGAACTAGCAAGAACATCCACTCATCACTATCTTCTGCACTTGCCTTGCTGTAAGTTTTTAGTGCATAGTAACTCTTTTAGATTCAGATAGGAACATAGTAAAGTATAGCTTAGATGTTTTCTTTATTTATTTGAGACTGTCCTGCAAAATTGTTTTAAATATTTTCTGTGATTTTGAACTCTGATGTAACTGATTACTTACTGAGTATTGTCTTGTTCTTTTACTATTTATTTATTGTTAAATATATTTAAACCTATATTTGTGACTATCTGTGAGACACATTTAAGCTCTGAGAGTACTTGCATATCTATTTGGTGACACTGTACTGGCCACTCCTAAATAGCCTTGTTCTTGGTCAGACTACCATTTGGATTATTAGTAACATTACAGAGTAGGACTGGACACCCTTTGTTAAGGGCCTTAGAGTAGCTGATAAAGAGTTGGCTGGTGGCAGCTGGAGGGCACAAGGGGCATAACTAGTAAGCCTGTGCTAGCCTTTCCCAGGTGTGTGTTTGCATATAAAGCAAATCTCTAGGTGTGTGTGTGTGTGTGTGTGTGTGTGTGTGTGTGTGTGTGTGTGTGTGTGTGTGTGTGAGTGAGAGCTACTTGGGCAGTGACATGTAGCACTAATTGGACATAGAGGGAGAGGGTGTTGGAGGTTTTGGCTTGGCCACTCAGCTGAGATCTCAACCCTATAGCTGTGCAAGTGGGGAGTCTTATTGGGGATTGGGAGAAAGCATCCCCAGACTGACTGTGATCTCTATGTGCTCTTAAGGGAAACTGCATGTTACTGTGTGGGTGTACTCCTCCCACTGTGAATGCCCCCCACTGTTGCCAGTGGTGAGGATTGAGGCTCCTTGATTACTGGGCCAGTGCAGGGGTGTCACACATTAATTGGATAGCAGTGCTGGGATATCCACATCACATATTAATTGGGTTGTAGTGGTGTGGATATTGAATTCCTGTAGTCTGTAAACAGTGGTCACTAAGGAAGGTGATTGTACTGTCAATCAGCCACACAGTGAACATTCAGAGTTTCATATTACAATTGTTTTATTTTTTTGTTAGCTTAGTTAGTGAGGGAGAGCAGGCAAGCATGTCAGCAGAGGAGTATGGCAAGCTCACAAGGAGCCAGTTGGCTCAGATGTGCCAGGCTAAAGGACAGGTACATGCCAATCTGACTAAGGCAGAAATGATTATAGCCTTGGGTGCAGCTGCATCACAGACCAGCAATCAGGAGGACAACCAGGCTGGCCTTTGAGATGTACAACTTCAACCTTTCCACAGAGGACTTAAAAATCTGTCTGGAGTTAAAGAGACTTGAACTGGAGGCCAAACATTTGGAAATAGAAGCAGCAGAGAGACTGAGATGCCTGGAGGCTGAGGAAAATGAGAAACTGCGATGTCTGGAAGCTGAGGAGAGGGAGAAGCAGAGGCAACATGAGAAGGAGATGCTGACTCTTCGCCAGGGTCATGGAGGTAATGGGGAAGGGAGTAACTGAACCCCAGAAGCAACAAAGGTCAGTAAATTTTTTCCACAATTTACAGAGAGGAATAATTTTGATAGTTTCATTCATATCTTTGAAGGGGTATGTAAACAGTATAATGTTGACCAAGGGCTCTGGGTACGGTTCCTGACCCCTTTACTACATGGTAAAGCTGTAACTGCTACTTCTGAATTGCCTGATACTGATTGCTTAAATTATACTACTATGAATAATTGCCTTTTAGAATCTTTTAAGTTAACACCTGAAGCTTATAGAAAAAAGTTTTGTGAGCATAGACGCAAGGCAGATGAAAGTGTATGTGAATATATTGCTGAACTAAGCACTTATTTTCATAGGTGGGTGAGTGGATGTCAGGTCACCACTTTTGAAGGGCTGGCAGATCTTTTTGTGATGGAACAAGCCCTTAGCACTTTGCCTGAGGACATGAAAATCTGGTTAGCTGATAGACAATGCAGTACTGTAGATGAGTTGAGGGAGAAGGGAGACCTATACCTAGCAAGCAGGGCATCACTGCACAGGAAAGGGATACACAGTGATGCTCATGGGTCTAAGGTAACCTAGGGTGGGCAGCCCAGACCACCCCAACAGAGTCCGCCAGTAGCAAGGGAAGCCACTAGTCCAGGTACACATCCAGGACCAAGGGTTAAATGTTTTAAATGCAGCCAATGGGTGCATGTAGCATACAGATGTTCATGGAGGCAAGGTGGGGAACAAAAGGTGGAAGTGGGAATGACAAAATGCCAGCAGTAAGTTGTCTCGAGTCAACAAGGGTACTAAACTACCACAAGAGGTTACATCCTATATTAGTGGATGGGAAATAGGCCACTGCTAAGAGAGAGACAGCCTCTGACCTAACCATTGTGAAGCTTGCAATGGTTAAAGAGGAGCACTACTTGTTTGGGCAGTCTACTCCAGTTAGAGCTTTAGGAGGGACCCCATTCCAAATACCTTTGGCTAGGGTTCACCTTGATTGGGAGGGTGGAAAAGGAAGCAAGCAAGTAGGTGTGTTTGAGGATATCCCTGCAGATGTCCTGATAGGGAATAATTCTGATATTGCAGTACCCTGTGTGCATGCAGTTACACACAGTCAGGCTTGGAGACAAGCATGTGAGTCTGTTAGCCTGGGGAGACCCAGACAGACCGCACACTTGTAGCCAGTACTGGTGAGGTGGTTACTTCAGGGAGAGAGCTACCATGTAGCAGTGAGACTGAAGGTGAGCCACAGCTGCTTGTGGGTACTGATGTTCCCTTGGATAGAGTGACTGCAAGGGCAGAGGTGAGTAGTAGTACCCAGGCTGATAATGAGGCACTGCTGTCAGAGGATGCCAGACTTCCTTTGGAAGGGGAGCAGGGAAGGGTTACAAAGAGACAGTTGAGAGAGGCTCAGCTGTCAGACCCTACATTACAAGGCATGAGGGAGGTAGCCAGTGAGGTACCTGATTCTCAAGGGAAAGGGAAATCTGTATACTGGGACAAAGGGTTACAATATAGAGAGTTGACCCCTGTGGGAGGGCTAGAGGGTGAGTGAATACAGCAGTTGGTAGTGCCCAGAGCCTACAATCTGGCACTCCTAGCCATAGCTATGATATTTCCTTTGCAGGTCATATGGGCATAAAGCGTACAAAGAGACGTATTATGCAGAACTTTTATTGGCCTGGGATTTCCAGAGATGTAACAGGGTACTGCAGGACCTGTGAGCAGTGCCAAAAGGGTACGTAAGGCAGGAGACAAGGTGAAAACTCCTTTGATGCCTTTCCTGTGATTGAGGAGCTGTTTCAGAGGGTAGCTATGGATATTGTGGGGCCTCTGCGTACCCCAGGTTCCACAGGTAAAAAGTATATCCTAGTGGTAGTAGATTATGCTACCAGACACCCTGAGGCAGTGGCTGTCTCATTCATTGAGGCAGAAAAGGTGGCAAATGCTTTGTTAGAATTTTCAGCAGGGTAGGTTTTCCAAAAGAAATACTGACTGATAGAGGTGACAATTTTATGTCAGACCTGCTGGCTTGTCTGTGGAAGCACTGTGGGGTGAAGCACCTAAAGACCACCCCCTACCATCCCAAGACTAATGGTCTTGTTGAGAGGTTAAACTCTACACTCAAGATGATGTTACAGGCATTTGCAGACCAGTTCAAGATGGAGTGGGACACATATTTGCCCCAGCTATTGTTTGCTTACAGAGAGGTGCCCCAGGAATCCACAGGTTTTTCACCCTTTGAGTTGCTGTATGGGCATAGGGTGAGGGGATCCCTAGTTTTTATTCAAGATGAGTAGGAGGGTGAGTGTGAATCCCACAAGAAGTCTGTTGTGGCATATGTCCTAAACCTCAGGACAAAGCTCAGGGAACTCATGGGCTTGGCCCAGGAGAACCTGGCAGAAGCCCAACAACAGAAAACAGTCTGGTATGACAGGAATGCTTGAGCTAGAGAGCATGATGTAGGGCAGCAGGTTATGGTTCTCATTCCTCTCAGACACAATAAGCTGCAGGTAGCTTGGGATGGACCCTTCAGGGTGGTAAGATAGGTCAGTGATGTTAACTACGTGTCAGAACTGCTAGGCAGCAGGCAGGGGCATACATTGTATCATGTTAGCATGATAAACCCTTATCATGATAGGGTGGCCCTTGTGCTGAGTATTTGCAGTAGATGGCAGGAGGAGGTTGAGGGGGATCTGGTGAATGATCTCCTCAGTGAGGTTCGGACTGACACCTCAGTGAAAGGAGTAGCAATGTCCCAGCAGCTATCCCCTACCCAGGTTCGAGAAATCTGAACAGTGTTACAGGAGTTTGGGGACATGTTCACTGGGAAACCAGAGTGCATCCACCTGGTGAAACACCATGTGGATACAGGACCCTTATAGGGTGCCTGAGAGGGTCAAACAGACTCTGAGGGAGGAGATACAGGAAATGTTGGAACTAAGGAAATCCAGGACTCCAGCAGTCCCTGGGCCTCCCCAGTGGTGTTGGTACCAAAGAAGGATGGCAGCACCAGGTTCTGTGTGGACTACAGGAAATTAAATAGTCACACAGAGTCAGATGCTCACCTCATGCCAAGACAGATGAAGCCCTAAAGCAGCTGGGTGGGGCTAAGTATCTTACTACTACTGATCTTACCAAGAATTACTGACAGGTGCCCTTGACTCCCAGCCCTAGGGAGAGGTCAGCCTTTGTGACTCCTTTTGGGTTGTATGAGTTCATGAAGATGCCCGTTGGGATGAAAAATGCCCCATTGACTTTCCAGAAGCTGATAGATCATATCTTAGCAGGAACGGGAGATTTCTCCCTTGTTTACCTGGATGATGTTTCCATCTACAGCCATTCCTGGCAAGAGCACATTCAGCATGTCAGGGGGGTGCTGGGCAGACTACAGCGGGCAGAATTGACCATTAAGCCCAGTAAGTTTACAGTGGGTATGGCAGAGGTCTCCTACCTGGGACATAAAGTGGGGAGTGGTAAGATCAGGCCAGAACCTGCCAAAGTTGAAGCCATTCAGGCATGGCCTGTCTAGTTACCAAAAAGCAGGTGAGTGCATTCTTAGGGACAGCAGGGTACTACAGAAAGTTTGTTCCCATTTATAGTACCACAGCTGCTCCCCTCGCAGACCTGACAAGGAAAAACAAGCCAGGTAAGGTAATGTGCACCCCGGCATATGAGCAAGCATTCCAGAAGCTTAAAGGAGCTTTGGGAGGACCCACTGTTAGCCAGTCCAAGCTATAGAAAATAATTTGTTGTGCAGGTGGATGCTTCAAACCATGGGGTGGAGGCTGTACTCAGCCAGGTTTTCTCAGAGGGAGAAGAGCACCAAGTGGTATATCTCTGTCATAGGCTTCCAAACCAGGGAGGAATGCTATGCAGCTGTAGAAAAGGAATGTACAGCTATAGTGTGGGCACTGCAGAAACTTCAGCCTTATCTGTATGGAAGGAAATTCACTGTAGTTACAGACCACAATCCCTTAACATGGCCGCAGAGAGCCAGCCAGCAAAATGCCAAGTTATTAATGTGGAGCTTAGGATTGCAGGCATATGATATGACAGTGCAGCATCACAGTGGGGTTAGCAATGCAAATGCAGATGGGCTCTCAAGACAGGGAATGGGGTGAGGTATTCCCAGATAGTTAACACTCACAAGGAACTTTTCTCAAGGGTCACTTGAAAAACTAGCTTGAGTTTTCAGGGGGGAAGAAATGTCACAAAAGGAAACACTGCCAGCCCAGTTATCTGGAATTTTGTAAATAATTCTGTCATTTATGAATATTGTTATGATTCATACAGAATTGTGTGTAAAGGTGTAAAGTACTAAGCTAAAATGTAACCACAGCATGCCCTGCTGTCTTAGAACAGAAATGTATATAAACTACTGCAATAGTGTAAATGTATATGTTTTAACAGTAGAAACTAGAACGTAGAGGGTTAACTTGCAAAACTTCAAGAAAATAAGTTGAAATTAAATTGTTTTATGATTGCGTTGTAAAAGTTATCTCTCAATTTCAGTTCAGTAGCAGATACAATGTCTACAGCTAGAAGTTTTTGTATTGTCTTGGAAGAGAAGTAATTACTAGGTTTGAGATGCACAACTGTTTTACTGTTTTATGACTTCCAGGGTCTTCAAACATCTGAGAGATATGTATTTTTCACACAGAGATGTTAAATTCTGTTAGTTTCTGACACAGGGGGGTTAGCTTAAGAACTAAAGTCAGCTGACAAAAACTGATGTCATCCAAGCTAACACAAGAGTAATATTTGATATTAATTTAAGAGTAAATAAAAAATGAAGTTCTTGTAGCCACCAATACCACGAACTATGACTTTATTAGACAGAAACTAATACAAACGCTTAACTTGTTCACCGCGTTTTTCGTCAACCATGTAACTTCTTCAGCAAAAATTACAGCATACATCAATCCCCCTTGATATAAATATTATCACCCAAATTAATCCAGTCACATTAAACATTCACTTTGTCTTAATTGTTAATAAAAGCAGTCACAAAGGAAGCTGTTTTTCTTAAAAGAACATACATACAAAAAACATTTTCTCTAAAAAGTAACAAAAATTATTTACCTCTGATCTACTTTAAAATATATATATATTTAATATGGAATCCTACTAAAAACTGTGATCTATTATTATAAAACATACTCCAGATTCATAAAAATACAAAGTTATCTAATATATATATATATATATATATATATATATATATATATATATATGTGTGTATGTGAATATAAAATACATGAGTATGTTAATTTAAGAACTCTCTCAGAGCGAGACTGTGCATTTTGTATTTTGTCTTTGACCTAGCAAGAACATCCACTCATCACTACCTTCTGCACTTGCCTTGCTGTAAGTACGTTTTTAGGGCATAGTAACTCTTTTAGATTCAGATAGGAATATAGTAATGTATGTCTTAGATGTTTTCTTTATTTAGTTGAGACTGTCCTGCAATGTTGTTTTTTATATTTCCTATGATTTTGAACTCTGATGTAACTGATTACTTACTGAGTATTGTCTTGTTCTTTTACTAATTTTTGTGGCTGATATCTGTGAGACATATTTAAGCTCTGAAAGTACTTGCATATCTATTTGGTGACCCTGTACAGGCCACTCCTAAATAGCCTTGCTCTTGGTTAGACTACCACTTGGATTATTAGTAACATCACACAGTAGGATTGGGCACCCTTTGTTAAGGGCTTTAGATTAGCTGATAAAGAGTTGGTTGGTGGCAGCTGGAACTACCTTATAGTCTGGGCAGAAGCGGGCATAGCTAGTAAACTTGTGCCAGCCTTACCCAGGTGTTTGTGTTTGTATATAAATCAAATTTCAAAGTGTGCATATGTCAACTAACTGGGCAGGGACATGAAGCACTGGTTGGGCAGAGATGGTGCTGGAGGTTTTGGCTTGGCCACTTTGCTGAGATCTCAACTCTATAGCTGTGCCAGTGGGAAGTCTTATTGGGGATCTGGAGAAAGAGGGAGAAACCAGCCCCAGACTGACTCTGATCTTTGTGCGCTCTTAAGGGAAATTGCACTTTACTGTGTGTGTGCTTGTCATCCTCCTAGTATGTACATTTGCCACTGTTGCCAGTGGTGAGGATTGAGGCTCCTTGATTACTGGGCCAGTGCAGGGGTGTCACAAGGTTCATAGATTTGTACTAAGCTAATGACCACAGGGACCTTTTAAGTCTAACCATGCTTCCCAAGTGTGAATCAAACTATCTACCTACAAAAAAGCCTTTAATAAGGTAAAAAAAACAACCTCCTACTGTAACTCCTTGTATTGATAGATCAATGAACTAGTTTAAAAATGCTTGCAAAATTACACAGAGAAACAAAGTTTACACTTTTAATTAAGCCATTTCACTCCAGGTGCTATACAATGATTAATAATTAGTCCATTTCTCTTCTCCTTATTTACATATTACCTGACACTTGGAATTTACTCCTTTTAAGCACAGGAACATACTCCATTTGATCTCAGCAACTACCAAAAGGCATTCACTTAGTATGGCAGTGACTCACTAAACATATCCTTGAAGTCCAGTAAAAGCATAAACAAAGCTGCCTGGCACACACAAGTGATTACCTGTCTGCAGCCCTGCTCTCTGTATCTGCACAATCTCATCATGTAGGTAACATCTTAAGATTTATGCAGACATAGAAATATCTATGTTGCTGGCCTTATTCCATGTTTCTCCTTAACAATCACAGAGATATAATTACTAGCAAAGTCATATGCAAACTCAAGGTAACTTATACATTTACTCATCTGCTAGTATATCAAGTTCATATGTTGACTGCTAGAAATACTGTTGTGCCAAAATTAGAGTATTCCTGTCTGTGAACAACTTTAGCATATTCTCATAAAACCCTTCAACTACAAAAAAATGCAGTGAAGTATGTGGCTCCGTAACCATGCCATATCTTAAACAGCTTTACTGGCAAACTTGTGGAAAAGTAAATTTCCTCTCAGTCATCAAAGCGAGAGCAAACCTTCTCTCTTCATCTTGAGTTTATCACCGTTACTTAACAGACTACAAATAGATGCATTTTCCTTTCTTCTTATGTCGCAAAACCTAGGCTCACACACTTGGAAATGCCCCCCTTCTACACTAAGCACTGCACAATAATAACTGTTCCTGCCAATGAAATAATTATCAGTATATACAATCAGTTTTTACAATGTGTACTGGTTAATCTGTTGATTTTATGACATTACAGAAAGTTGAATAAAGGAGGGTGCTCGATTGCATGAAAAGTTACACAGAGGTCACCCCTACAGAGTCTGTATGAAACGGAGTAGAGGGTGAGAGCTCTTACTCTGGATTGCTTAGGTTGTTTAAATCTGTAGTATTTTTGTTAAGAATTGTTGGAGTCTTTCAAGTTAGTTAGGGTGCTTAGATAGGTCCATCCCAAAAAAGGGGTGTTCTGTTGAAGAAGCAGTCTGATTAGGGATGACTATAAAGGGACCAAGACCTCCCTGGAAGTGGATAAAATACCCTGTAATTTACACTAGGCAAGGCTGGAAGACTTTCTAACCACAATCAAAGCATGGTGATCCAAAGAAAGCTTGTTAGTCATTAAGGTACATAGGTCCCTAATAATTTTGCCAGTGTTTTGGAGAGTATCACAGATGTTGTAAGAAAAAAGGACGGTGGCTTTATCAGAAGTAATTATGCTACATTTTTTGGAATTAAGGGTGAGCCCATGACTAACATACAAGACATTGATCTGATCCATGTCCTCTTGGAGAAAGTGGGTGTCAGGGGGGATTTTATAACTGCACTCAGCTTGGCAGCAAACTTAGTCAGCCACCGCCTTTGGTGCTTGAGAAAATTAGATGTTGAAGAGCATGTCATCCTAAACAAGTCTATTTCAGAAACGTGGCAAGTTACTCTAAAGGGGTAGAGACCTAAATAATATTAATGTAAAAGTAAAAGCAAAAACAAGTTGATTGAGTTGTAGGAGATACGTGAGTAACAATGAAAGTGAAAAAAATGACCTGAAAGTAGTCTCAAAAAATGAACAATGTGGCAAAGCCATTAACAGGGCTGATGAGACATTGCCACACAAGATAAAGCTTCACTAATATAGAACTGAAAGATCTTATCACTCTGTATGGGCAGCTGTTGAGAACCCATTGGCTATAATGACTGTAGTTCTGCAAGTTCTGTGACTATTAAACATACAAAAGAAGAGGTCAGTGAAATATAATTATGCAGAATATTTTAGATAATTCCATAGATTCCAGGAAGTAGGGCAGCTCTTCAGTGTACAGCAGTAGGAACACACTTGTTTGGCAGAAAATTTACAAAACGCACGTGTGTGTAGGAAATCAGACAGCAGTACAAGGACAAATCCTTTTTTTTCCTCATGGTGCAAGCAAGCTTGGAGTTGGTGCTATTAAGGACAGGCTCAATGAGGGGGTGGGGATTTTGATCCCCCTCACCACAAAAATCAAATTCCAACATGTTATGCAAATGCCATTTAGCACTGTTTGCTTTGTAAATCTGTATCCCCTCATGTCTTAGATGCATTTCAAGTTGGTACCATCCTTCAAGAAATCAGATTGGCAAGAGTAGGTGGGTATAATTTAAAAGCAGAGGGTCAGCACCTTTAGGAGAGTCAACCACTCAGTTAAGTAGTCAGTCTAAAACACCTTGTTTCAGCCTAAGAAAACTGGTAGAACAGTTTCAATGGAACAGCGGAGTCGAAAACATAACCTACATGACTTGCATGCAAAATTAATCAGCAATAAAGATGACCACTGTACTAATGCATGTAGATTCATTTCTGTATATCATCTTATAATGTGAAACCAATCCATCTGGGCTATGTTGCTTGCATGGTCTACCTTCACCGCATTTTACATAGCCAAAACAACACACATTGTAAGGCAGAACTGTAGAGCAGTTCCCTTCAATTAGTTTCCACTGTACTTTTTTTAACCCAGGTTTTCAACACTACAGATGATGTTTGGATCTATGGTACCAACAAAGTCAAAAATTAAGTAAGTAAATAAAACAAAATTATGTTACTACAGAATCTGAAAGTATATGAAATTTTTCTTTTCATTAGGTTCTTATCAGCAGGGCATCCTCTGTAACAGTAGAATAAATTAGGCATCTTTCCTTTTATTATTGTTATGGTGTCCAATATGGGTCAAAATTGGACACTGCAGCGGATTAATGAGTTTCTTATTGTTGTTGTTATTATTCTTTTAATTAAAACTTTATCAGCAATTCACATGGAGATTTTATTATTATTATTAATGTTATTATTATTTTTATTAAAACCGGATCATCCATTTGCATTCCAGGCTGATCATTCAGTACTTCCTTGTTCTTTCAACCAAATATATCTTCCCTTACTAAATTATAACACCCACACTATCCCTTCTCTTGTGGAATTCCAACTTCTCTCTACCTATCTCAAGCTCACTATTGCTCTTATTTTTATCTACCTATCTCAGGCTTCATACAGTTTCATCATATTCCCTCCTTCTTGTACTTCACCTCAATACTGCCTTAGCTATCACTATTTAGAACAAGTAACACTAGCATAGCAATAATTAGCCATATTCTTGTTCATGTACCTTACATGTATCTCATAAATCTTTACCACTAAAGCCATGATACTGTTCTACTGATCAGTCACTTCTCTATGATGGCACAAGCTATTTCATGCTAGTTTATACGTTAGCTTTCTTTTTTTTCCAATTTATATTACACTCTCAATTTTTATTGTTTATACATAAATTATTTACTACCTGTAGTTACCAAAGTTATGTATTCTTGATTGTTTTATATGTATTTTTGTAACTGAGCTTTTCTCCCTGGGCGTCCACTGAAAAAGGGCCACTGACCCAGTTGGACATCCCTGGTATACAAATGTAAAATAAATAATAAATAAATTACAACAGTCACTGGCAGAATATACATCCACCGGGACTTTGCTAAGAGGATAAGTATACTAGAGGATCAAACACTTCCCAATAGCTGACCCCTAACAGCCCCCCCCCCCCCACGCACACATCACCAAGAGTCCATCTGATACAGCAAAGTTTTTCTTTCCTAACGTTGTAAGTCAGCTTTCCATGGAGGAAGGGAACACCAACAGAATTAAACACAAAATTCAAACATCAAAGTTCATACAAAAGATTTCCTTCTGTAAATGTCAACCACAAAGTTCTTTTTTTGTAGTGTTCTATACCAAAATCAGTGACATAAGAAGACAGTGGAAAGAATTCCATAGAGAAATCTGATTGCATAATACTACAAGACTGAGGCAGAATCTAGATATCTAGTTTAGTCAATAGTTGTTCATTGGACACATTTTCCAACAATGTTCTACATTTTTTGTACAGCTGCAAATGCAAAGTGCAATAGTACTGCATTCTGTTCAGTGACACTGTAACAGAACATGGTTAGTGCATCTTCTATGTAAACACACCTTATATATGCTTCTTCCTCACATCCTATATGCAACATAATTTACCAAAAGATTTTTATGTTTTCTTTGTGACATATTCTAAGTCTGTTTCTTACCAGATAGATGTTGAATGGAATTTGTTTTGTAGTTGAAAGAGGTTATTCCTTGACATAAAGAGTTAATACTGTTCAAGACAGTGCAGTATGCAGCGATGCTAAAGCTGACATTACATTAGTCTTTTCCATACTCTATTTATTCATTGCTCTGAATTTCATTACATGGTGTAGTCCATAGTTAATGTTATTATTGCTTACTAATATGACTCACTGACACTTTATATCTGGGTCACAATGCATATATGCGTAAGTTTTCCTTCAGCAACAGCTGTTTTGTATCTTTACACTTCTATTTCATAACTGCCAGCACTGCCACATGAAATGTATAAGGTTTTAACAACTTGTCAAAATAAAGCATCACAAATGACTTTCAAATATTTGCTTATATATTTGGTAGCACTGGGAAAAACATGTAAGTACATACCCCTTTCCACAGGAATTCAGTAACAGATATGGCCAGTAAATTGAAGGAGCAATAGTTCAATTATATAAATGATGGGTGGAGGTATACACAAAGAATAGCCAAATATCAAAGATCGATGCTGTACATTTTTTGTTTCAGAGGAACGTTTGCAAGGAAAAGTTCAATCAAGATGAGAGATGTGCCTAATAATGCAGCCAAGATGAAGTTTAATATTTATTCCCCGCCCTAACAAATGTAGTTTTTCCAGAGTTACTCAAACGTTTCATTAGTTCTTACGCAGAAAGGCAGCCTTTACCAATGAGATGCAACTAAAGAGAGCTTATTCAAAACTTCAAAAGTCCATGAATAAAAAGGATATGATTAACCTAAAATCGGGGTTGTAATATATCTGTCCTGTTACCTACTATTTGCTTCAAAAGTGGTTCTAATTAAAAACCAAGTCCCCAGCAGGAGCATAGCATTATCAGTCCGTACAAGCATGCCTCATTTATCACTCCTAGCCCAATGACACCTCACCACCAGATATTAAGTTAGTGCAACATTAACCAAGTAAATAGTGCAACATTAACCAAGTAAATAGTAGAGAAAACGTACCTCAGGCACACCGAGTACCAGTCCGCTAGTTGTCATATGCTACAAAGTAACCTCGTTCACAGAGGCCATGCTTTTAATACCCTATAACTACAAAAAGAGACGCACAGTGCCCACTTTCTTACCTGTCTTTCCCACGCCACTACCTCCGAGCACAACGATCTTGATAGTTTTATTTGGAGAACAATCTAAGACCGGGAACTCCGGTATAGGAACCAGCAGAAAATTGCTAGAATATGTTGACATGTTAGACTGGATGAGAGGCATTCCAAATCCCAGATCGTGTCCAAGTGGTGTACTCCGTTTAGGAGGGATTTCCTAAGATTCCTATCTTCACATCCAGAATGTCTTCGCCAACTTTTTGTTTTGGGGGTGGGGGGTCTGCTTTATTACATCTCCTGCAAAATGTAACTGTGATCCATAATGCTTAATTATCTACATCAAGACTTTTGCTCCAGGCTCATGCCATAATACTTATTGAATATATTGAAGGGGACACGACGCACAAAACTTTTTCCAAATTCAGTGAAATCTAAACCTGCACACAAGATAGAGAAAGTCCGAACAAGGGAGGAACAAAAGAAACCTCACCAATCACACGGATACAGCTAGAACTGACGCGACTTCGTAGCAGCCAGGGCCCCCTCCCCTCATTCTTTTTAGACTGGAATACTCGGCTTGATATTTTCCAGACCCCAGCTAGTACACTGTCTAATGCCACCATCAAAGCTTGTGTTTGGAAATGTTTAGGTGCATTGTTTCTTTTCCATTAAGCATGTGAACAGCAACAGAGATAGTATCTAGAAGGTCTGTGCTATCCTGAGTTGGACTGTATCCATGAAGATAACGGGGTCTTATGGGTTCACAATCATTATGCATAGCACAAAACGGGATGTCCAGCGGTTAGTAACGAGGTGTGTGTGTGTGTGTGTGTGTGGGGGGGGGTCACTACTGCCCGTATTTGTGGAATGAAACGTGACAGCTGCGTTTATAATGTGCTTCATTTTGATATGTGCCGATTACCAAAAGGATGGAACGCCACACTTATGTTTATCCTATATAAAACATACCTGCAGAAATGTGTTTATTTGGCATTTGTTAACTAGTTCAGTGCATGTCTGCATGACGTTTTTCAGCCACAGAGCAAACAACTTGGTTATGCAAATAATGCTTCAAGGTCAAATAGAGCAGCGCAGTACAAATATAGTAAATAACTGGCACATAAACTTGCATACATATAAATGTCCCAGTACCTTCCACATACGCACATATATAATGCGCGTGTATTTCATATTATTCTTTGATGTCACAAATATTAAAAGTATAAAATGTGGTATTACACTTCGAACTGCAAAACCATAAAGAACACTTACCATCTGCCAAGCCTTTAAACATTTTAGTGCAAGGAATGTGGATAAATCTGAACATAATGGAGGTTTCAAAGGTTCAATGGGGAAAGTGTTTAAATATTCCTCTTATAAACTAAGACATTTGATATAATAACAGAAGCATGTATTTCCTGAAGGATTTGAAGTTTGAAACTCAAACGTCTGTCATTATTTAGTGATTTCAGTCATAGGTTCAGAGGTGTACACTAGGTTAACGACCACAAGGACCCCTATAAGCCTAGCATGCAACCAAATGTGACCCATAAATTTGATTTATGTAAGGGGTGATTTACTGGCTGCCTCTGTCCATCAGAAATATAGGCGCCAGACTAGGGGTGAATTTCGACTTCACATCTCTTGGTCCTAGCTATACTTACATAGGGTTAAGGAAGAGCTCTGCTTCACATGCATGGGTTGCCTCTTACAGAAAATAGGAACTCTATAAGAAACAAATCTGTCTCTCCAAGCAAAATTTAGGTATTTTGATCTAGTAGTTCTGATGCTTTGTTTCGCCGATGTGTAAAAGGTACATCAAAACAGTGTCTAGGGATGCTTTGTAAGCCAGGCAAAGATGACTCCTCAGTAGTCTGTATGATACAAAGTAGAGACAGGGCTCTGAGGTGATCAGCAAAGGACAGTTTGTTAATCCCAGTATTCTTTTTGTAAGGAACCTTTGGGGATGTTCCAGATGCTGCATGTATGTATCTGGTCAGGTACATACCAAATGGGACATTATACTCTATGATGGCTCTGATGAGGGCCAAGTACAGTGGTAGGATAATGTTACTCATCTAGTAAGGATGTAATAGATGAGACTTCTTGTGTTCACTTTATTATGTGCAAACACATCAGGATTGAGGTTTAATAACTTTAACTTAGATAAACATATTCAAACTCGCTATTACACTCATACATGCTCACTCTGGGGTTGCACTCTCAAAATGGCATTGGAGCTAACACGTGCTTGCTATTTATATGCACGTTCAGTCCCTGAAGCTCTTGTTAAAGATACAGCACATACGCTCTGTTCTACAGTCTCCCTCTTTGAGAAATAGGTTATGCAATATTGACAATATCAGTTGACATGCAATCAATACAAATAATTCTTTGTCATGCAATTATACACAAGCTAGATACACATATATACAATCAAGTCCAGGTCGCTGCGTATTTCACACTAGGTCTGGAAATACGACCAAAACGTGTGACATAAAATTTAGAATCAGATTTAGCAACTGGGACTGTCTCTGCTGAATCTTCAACCTTAGGAACATCAGGAACATCCTCATGAATGGAAGTAGAAGTTAAGACATGTTCTGCAACAGGAACATTGTCTGGATTGCTCTAAGAGCTAGAGTGTGTATCACAGGGACAATCCTGCAATATCGATTCTGGTATAGGAAGAAGATGTCCGCGATTTCTCCTGTACTCCACACCCTCAGATTCTATGAAGTAGGATCTCAGCTCAGTACATATACCTGTCACTTCATCAGCCCAGTCAAATTTTGCTGTTTGTATCCTCACTGTCTCTCCTTCTTTCAATGGATGAAGAAATCTGCTTGATTTATCATAGCTGGACTTCTGGAAAGAATGCATCCTGAATAATTAGGCTCTAATGATTCTGTTGTTCTTAGCTTTAGGTCTCAACAAACTAGAACTAATAGGCAATGTTGGTCTGGTTTGCCTGGATAGAAGACTCTGAGCAGGCAAGCCAAGTATGTCATCATGGGGTATTTTTCTGAGACTGAGTAAATTCAAAAAGACATCAGTATTATCATGCTTTGACTTCTCCAGTAATTACTTTGCACTCTGCACTGCATGTTCAGTTAGCCCATTTGACTGTGGATATTCAGGACTACCAGTAACATGTATGAAGTCCCATTCTTTTGCAAATTTCTGAAACAACTGACTGGTAAATTGAGTACCATTGTCAGAAATAACTGTGTGTGGAATACCATGGACTGAGAAATGACATTTCAACTTAGTGATAACAGCAGTGGACGTTAGGTTAGGTAGTAAATCAATCTCAAACCAGTTTGAATAAGAGTCTACCAATACTACTTAATGCTGATTGTTCCGCTCGAATATATCAGTGGCTGCTGTTGACCAAGGTAGTTCAGGAACTTGACTTAGCCAAATTGGTTCTCTTCGCAAATGCGATTTAGTGCTATTGCATACCGAACAAGAAGAAAATAATTTATCAATGTCTTTTACTAGAGAAGAACAAAATACTAGTTCTCTCGCCCTTCTTTTGGTAGATTCAGAACCTGGGTGACCACAGTGCAAAATCTGGATACATTCATGCTGTAAGGAAGCAGGAACAACAATTCTAGGACCTTTGAAAATAATGCCATCTTCCATCAACATCTCATCTCTGTAAGGAAAATAAGTTTGCACTTCATTTGGTACACTAGATTGCTTTGATGGCCATCCAGCATTAATGCAGTGGTTTAGCTTTTGCAAAATTGGATCAGTCTTTGTATGATCTCTCAGCCCATCAAGTCTTGTGGTAGAAAAATTCCGTACTTCCCTTATGTCAAAGTCAAAATTCTCTGCATCAAGCTGTTCCATTGTATTTCTGGGTGATCCGGAAAAGGTATCAGCCAGATGAAGAAGTTTGCCTTTGGTATAGACCATTTTGAAGTTGTACTTTTGCAATTTGAACATCATTCTTTGTAATCTTACTGGAGCTGAATGCATAGGCTTCTTTAGAATAGTAACTAGAGGTTGGTGATCAGTTTCAATATGAATAGCTCGACCACAGATATAATCATAAAACTTTGAACATGAAAATACTATTGCCAAAAGTTCTTTCTCAGTTTGAGCATTTTGCATTTCAGTTTGGGTAAGGGTTCTAGATGCACAGGCTACTGGTCTGCCTTCTTGAAGAATAACTGTGCCAAGACCAAATTTTGAAGCATCACAGGAAAGAGTTACTAATTTACTGACGTCATAGTATCTTAATGTAGGTGTGGTGGCAATTTTCCGCTTAAGGTCTTCAAATGCTCTCTGGTGCTGTTCCAACTAAGACCAATGTAACACTTTTGCATGTCAGTTCTCTGAAAGGTGCTGTCAACTCACTGAAGCCTAAATAATTGACCACGCCAAGAAAACACTGTAGAGCTTGAACATTATCAGGTGCTGGCATCTCAAGGATAGCTGCTTGCTTGGACGGAGTCTGGTCTCAAGTCAGTGCTGGTAAATAAATTGCCTACATATGTAACTTCTGGTAGTCTGAATTTGCACTTTAGAAGATTGAGCTTTAAGTTCACTTCACACGCTCTTTCTAGAACTCCCTTAAGGTTTCTGTCATGCTCTGCTTCACCATTGCCTCCAACCAATAAATCATCTACTATTATATTATGGTACAAGGATAACCTGAAAAAATTTAATCCATTGCACTCTGAAAGACTTCACTTGCAAAATTTATTCCAAATGGCATCCTTAGGAATCTGTATCTGCCAAACAGGGTACTGAAAGTAGTCAGTAATGAGGATTTGCAATCGAGCATCACTTGCCAAAATGAATCTTTTGCATATAAGACAGAAAAAACAGTGGTATTTGGCATTAGGGTGCGATTTCTTCGACTGTATGCATTGGATGATGTGGTCTCTTTAATGCTTTGTTCAAATCTCTTTGGTGAATGCATATTCTGATTTCTTCTGAGCCTTTCTTGTGGGCTGCTACCATGGACGATACCCATTCAGTTGGTTCTGTAACTGGACAAATTAAACCTTGCTGCACCATTTTATTCAACTGAGCTTTAACTTTATCATGCATAGTTATTGGAACTTTTCTTGCTGGTCTGACCACTGGCCTGACCTCTGGGTGTAACTTCATAGAATACACAACTGGAAGTTTGCCCAACTTGTCATCAAAAACATCAGCATACTCAGAGAAAATGGCTTCAGAAAAATTGGAACTAGGATATGTGCTTATATGATGAACTTCTTTGGTAAAAGAAAGCAAATTCATTCTCAAACTGTCTCTGAGACCCAGTAATGATTGCACAGATCTTCAGACTACATAGAGTAACAAGCTGTAACATTTGCTAGCTAAATAACATGAAAGCACTACTGAGCCTTCGGTCTGAATTTCTTCACCTCCATAAGCAACAAGTTTTGCACTAGTAGCCACATTGAGTTGCTCACCAGCTCTTACTTTAGCAAATGTGTCTGCTGACATAACATTACACTTTGAACCAGTGTCTACTTTGAGCTCAGTGGATTTACCATTGATCTGGACAGTACAAAGTACTTTGTTCTTTGCCAACAAATTCACTGCATCAACCTTTTCACTAGTTACTGATACACCAGGTACAGAGAAAGTAGAATTGCAGCTCTATGTATGGTCAACTTGCTTTTTTGAGTGACCCTTCTTTTTAACTGTGTGAGGTTTACTTGATTTGCAAAACTTTTGAAAATGGTTCCATTTTTTACACTTGTGGCATTGCTGACCAAATGCCAATCATTTCTCTCTTTTAGACTTATGATTGGCACCACAATTGTGACAGTTAGCTATAAAGCTAGATTTGGGTTTTGCTGATTCACGCTTATACTACACTGAGCATGCTCCTTTAACTGAACTAGTCTTAGAACTAGCTGGAAGATTATGGGTTTTCCTTGGAGAACCCGCAGGGGCTGTGACTGCCATGTGCTTAGGCCTGCTTCTGTTTGCCACATGTTGCATGCTGTCTACATTTGCTCTGGAGCCTGCTGAAACTATGCTCTTATCACTTGCAAGCATACTTGTGTGCCTTTCTGTAACTTCATGGATTTTACAAATTTCAGTGGCTTTGCTTAGCATTAAATCACTGTCACAAAGCAAAATCTTTCTCACAGCAGCACTATTAATACCACACACAAGCCTGGCCTTTATCAACTCATCTTTTAAGTCACTAAACCAACACATTTTAGCTTTGTTCCTCAGGCCAGTAATATACACTGCAAAAGTTTCCCCCTGGTTTCTGATTTCTTGTGTAAAACAAATGCCTCTCTGATGTAATATTTGTCTAGGGGTTACACATTTCTCTGAATTTGCACTTCAAACACTCGGGTTCTTCCCTTGATTCAGCCTGTCCAACAATATGGCATTTTCACCTTATCTCTCATATACTGCTGATGCATACACAAATGAATGCTGTCTTTCAATGGCCTCTGACCCAGCTAGGTTTAGCAAAATGAATGCCCTGGTATGTACATCTTTGTCACAATAAGCTGCTTGTATAAAAATACCGTACTCTTGCTCAAATGTTCTCTATTTCTCTGCAATATTCGATCAAATACAAGTGGTGAGGGCTTCCAAAATCCATCTGCCATATTAACACATACCAGTGAAGGGTTTTGCAAATATGCACAAACACACACACATATACATATGCCAGAAATTTATGCCAGTATTCGTAACTATGCCCAATAGCACAACAAGCCTCTGAATAACTGAACTTTGTGAAATAAGACTCTCATGCCCTGTAATACTCTTGATATTACTGTACTGCAAGAAATCACATCTTATCAGTGTAAAAAACATTTCAAAATAACTGCACTGTGCGAATGAACTGAGCAGAAGAAGCTCAGAGTAAGAATCATTTCAAAGTACCTGCACTTTGCGAATAAACAGTACACGGCACACTAAAACTTCTCCAAAATGGTGGTACTTTGCTAGATAATTGTTTACAGTGCAAGAAACACTCTGTAATGACAGCACTTTGCGAATAGACACACCCAGCTCAAGAAACTTCTTGAAATTGCTGTACTTTGCCTGTACTTCACAAAATAGCTGCACTTTGCACACAAATAAACTATTTGGAATACATGCACAGTAATAAGCACACACTGTAAGCACTTTTACATACTTTGAGATACTTCAAATAACTATAGTTATGCCCTGAATACAATATGAAGTAATAGTTATGCCAAAACACAGCACTTTGCCAAAAAAAAAAAACCTGCAGTCACCTTGCATTATTTATGCTTAATGTGCCCTTTTTTGCCCTTATTATATTTGTTCATAGGTTCATACTAGGCTATCTGCCCTAGGGCATTTATAAGCCTAGCCAGAATGTGTTTGGCTTTCGCCACTCATTTTAAATTTATTTTGCTATGCCCTTTTTCGAGGTTAGTATACTGTGCCTCTGTCTAACAGTGACACAGAAGTGATACCCAGAGTAAACCTATGATCTCCCATCCACTCATCAAGATTCCTCTTGAAGAGAGTCAACGAGGGACTCTGCCTAAGCTGGACTGGGATTTTATTCCAGAGTGAAGGGAGCCTCTGGGTTATGAATCTGTCCCTCCAGCATGTCCTATTTATTTCAGTGCTGAGGTTCAAGTCTCTCGAGCGTGTAGCTCGATGGGATTTGGATTTTCTGAGGTGCAGCATGTCCATTTATTCCGGGTTGGACATGGCTTTATATGTCAGGCACAGATCGCCTCTGAACAAGCGGTATGCCACTGAGTAGAGCTGGAGTTTCTTTAACCGGGCAGCATATGGCATCTGTTTGAGCCCTTTGATCCTCTTGGTGAGGTACTTTTGGGATCTTTCCAGTTGCTGCAGGTGTCTGGTAAGGTACATCCCAAAAGGGGCATTGTACTCAATTATGGGCCTCATGAGGGATGAGTAAAGAGGCACGATGACCTCCCCTGATCTAGATGTGAATCCCTTCATGATTAGGTGGGCTATATAAAATGTTTTTCTAACCACTTTGGCTACGTGGTTGTCAAATGAGAGATTGCTATCAACTTAGGTCCCTAATTACTTCTTCTGTACTTAATGGATTACCACCTATGTGGTAATTTGCGGGCACTTTGTTTTTGCCAAAGGGGATGACTATACACTTTTTGGCATTTAGCTTGAGGCCATGGCTCTGGCACCAGTTGTCTGTTTCTATGAAGCCCTTTTGGAGGATGCTTGTGTCGGCTGGAGAGTCGATTATGGCGCCCAGTTTGCAGTCATCTGCTTACTTGGTCAGCCACAGTCCTTCCGTGTTGGCCTGTACCTCCGAGAAATATATACCGAACAAGAGAGGTCCCAGGACTGAGCCTTGTGGGACACCACTTGTAACTGGTTTGGAGTCTGACATGGCTCCAGCAATTCTAACCATGTGGGTTCTGTCCTTGAGCCAGTTTGCAATCCATCTAGTGACATAGGGGTTTATATTTAAGCTGGTGAGCTTATCTATAATGCCTGAGTGGGGTATTGTATCAAGGCTTTTGAGGTCCAGGTAGGCTGTGTGGACCACCTTCCCTCGTCAATGGCCTTGGTGACTGTTTCAAAGAAATCAACCAGGTTTAAGAGGCAGGATCTGCCCTTAACAAAGCCAAACTGGGTAGGATCCAGTGTCTGTAGGTCCCCAATATCTTTATTTATGAGGTCCATGATGATCCTTTCCATAGCTTTGCAGACCAAGCTAGTCAGGCTTATGGGGCGATAGTTTCCAGGATCCGTTGAGGCACCACCTTTATGGAGAGGGACCACTGTTGCTGTACGCCACTCTTTGGGCACATATCCTGTAGTAAGGCTGAGATTGAACAGTAGTTTTATGTTTGGGTTTAGCTCTTCTTGGAGTTCATGTAGGATGCAGCCCAGGACACCATCTGGTCCCATTGATGCTGTGTTTTTTGCTTTGTTTTGTTTGTTTAATCCCTTTTCATGCCATTATACTTTCCTTGTGCTCGGTTTGTTCTAAACAAACCTGTTCTGCTTTAAACATGCTTGCTTTGCCTTAAACATGCCTATTTTCCAATTCCAAGGTAATTCCAAACCCCTTATATACTTTTCTGATGCTCATTTTATCAGATCTCTTAATATTAAACATTTTGTTTAATCAATAAACCTTTTGTGCCTCCTGCTTGTTTAATAATGAGGTTTTTGCCCTTGTAATGCTTCATTTCTTTATAAAATAAACTGTTTGTGCAATTTTTCATTACCTTGGGTTCTTTTCTGCCGCTTTTATTATGCTTGTTTCTCTTAGTTTGCCTTCACTGTTAACTCTGCACCTCATAGTTCTGGAAAGCAGTCTCTGGAATCCCAGTTCTGACACCATATCGCTCATCTACTCAGGATGCAATAGACAAGACTTCTTGGGTTCTGTTCAAGCAGCTTTATTATGTACAAACACATCAGAACTGAGGCTTAATAACTTTAACTTAGATAAACGTATATACAAACTAACTATTACACTCATACATGCTCACTTTCTGGCTGCACTCTCAAAATGGCACTGAAGCTAACATGTGCTTGCCATTTATATGCACATTCAGTCCTTGAAACACATGCTCTGTTCTACAGATAACCTCTCTGAATCTAGATGTCATTTCCTTACTTATAAGTTGATCAATATAAAATAACTTTCTTACTACCTTGGACACATTGTTCTAAGCCTATGTTACTCTCAGCATGAGTTCCCAGACACTTGACTAGCAAATCAACTTTTAGGGTTGTTTTATTAATGATGCACTCAATGATTTACCAGAAAAAAAAGATTTTATGAGGAACAAACCAAACAGATGAGGCAAAAATCTGGAAATTCTGCAAAGATCTGAACAGTTAAGAAGTATGTCTTCTGCAGATCAAAAGTTCTACACTGTCAGTGACAGAAATCTGTGCACATTCAGCTCAGTGACTTTAATATGTTTTCTGCTCATAAACAGTTCTAACTTAATTACAAAATTTTGGCAGTTTAAGACCAAAATCATAACTAAGAAGTATGCTGTTGAGGTTAGCAGTTAGCATTTCTCTTTGTAAGGTCCTGCTTATATCTAAGGTTCTAAAATGGACAGTGATTGTGGGTGACCTAGAGAAGCAGTCCACACACTAGTAAGGGGTAAGTTAGTTTTAGAGCTGTTTTCCTTGTAAAACCAAGAAGCAACTGGATTTCATCTATGACACTGTGACTAGCTAAGGCTAGAGGCAGACCTGGTTTACTGTGTTGTTTTGTAGAGAAATGCACAAAATCTGTTAGCCTACTTGCTTCTTGTACAGCTTACCCTATCATTATTTTCTGTCATTTGATTCCCTTGTCTAAAAGGTCTGTCTCACTTGCAGACTATGTTTATGCCTGTCTCCTGCATGCTCAAATCCATTCAGATCAGTACTCATGAGACATCAGTAATTATATAAGCAATGACCACACACATATATGTGTGTGCTTTTGTTAACAGAATGTCTTCTATATTGACATACATTATAACAGTGCTAGGACTTGCAATAAAAATATACTTAACTAATTAACCATACAGACTTCTTCCACAAGTTTATTCATGCTTCTTATGCATTTTCTTGGTTGAAAAATAACCTCATGCTTTCTGACCTTTCAATATGTTCTCACACAGTGTCATTACTCTACCACACTCTGTCTCTGTCTCTCTCTCTCTCTCTCTTTCTCTCTCTCTCTCTCTCTCTCACACACACACACACACACACACACACACACACCTTTTTACTACAGAGTTACAGTCAAAGGAAAAATAATTATGGGAAAAAGCTATAATTAGTGGCACTTTTTAAATGCTAGATGTATTAATTTCATACCTTTCGACCTCTTAGCACAATGAATCTGGAAAAAGCCTGAAATGACTGGGGGGGTGCACAAAAATATAGACATATTTTAAATATTGATCTTATAAAGTTTGAAAGCTCTTAAAGTAACAGGTTTTGTGTTGGCATGCATTTCATGAGGGATATGAGCTACAAAACTCAAATGTATGTCATTATTTAGTGACTTTAATCATCAGTGATCTGACAAAAAGCCACAAATTTTATGAGGAGCAGACCAAAGATATGAAGCAAAAATCTGGAAAGTTGAGAGGTATGATTAACTTAGACATTCCAAAAATAATTTCCAATTTTGCACAGAAATACAGGGCTACACACATAAGCATATAAGCTTTGTTTGCTAGTTTATATACAACCCTTATAAAGGGAAACGTGTTCTTGTTGTTACAGTACTGACTGAAATTTCGGTCTTATTTTCATGTTCTTTTTGGCTACACATTATATATGTGCACATGTGTATATTTTATTTATTTTGCACATTGTTGATTATATAAATGCTTATATCCCTTATTAATGATTCATGAGCACTGATCTGAAAACTATGTTCAACATCCCCTGTCCTCTTTAACGTTTCCACAATATCTATAGTCTTTCAAATACTTGTTTTCTAGAACTGTACACAGTTCTGGAGATGAAGCCTCATTAGATGTCTGTACAGCAAATCTCTAGCTTTAAGTTGCCATCTGCAGATACTTGTAATACATTTTCCGTAAGTGCTATTTCTGTTTGGAGAATATAGTAACCAACAAAGCATCACTGAATGAACACAAACCAGCCACATTCAAAGGTTCTGACCTCCCTGGCAGAGTAAATGTAAATGCTGTAGGAATCCTGTTTCTTGAAGACTACTAATCTGAAGTGATAGGAAGCGAAAATCATTACGTTTTTGAGTAATGTGCTGTTATGCCAATTCTTGTTAATCTTAACACTTCTTTTTTCTACTACTGTATTATAATATGCTTTCTTGCAACGATAAAGTCCTGCAGAACTAGTATTTGTAGATGCCAGTGTACTTGATTTTTTTAACAGCCAACTGCTACTGCCATTCCATCTGGAAATGGATTTATATGTATCTGTAATAGATTGTTGTTTTGTGCGAGATTCATAAAATGGCTACATATGGTAAACAAAACTGCCCAGGCCTTTGTTTGTTCCTCAGTTATTTGGATGCCATAAACAAGCTATTGCCTTTCGACTGTATTGGTACTTTGCTGCATCTGAGTAATATTTTCAGTCTCTATCTCTGACTTTTCTAACTTATAAAAATTAACTGCAGTTTTTCTTTTAATATTATGAATGGTAATTCAAATTCTTCACTCATTATTCTCACTTTCAGTAGTTCGTTTTACTGAGCCTTCTTGTAGGGATGTCATAGCACCAGATTCTTTAGTACTCTGTAAATCCCCATCGCACACACACACACACACACACACACACACACACACACACACACACACACACACACACACATACACACACACACTGTACTGCTTTATGCTCCTATAAAGGTCTAACTAGGTAGGGACTCCTTAAATGTTCCTTCTAACTAATTCGTTCTTTGTGTATTAGTTGAACAGATTATCTATCATTTATTTGAAATCCTTCATAGTTATCAAAATACCTTCTCTCCATACCTGCCAAACTCTTAGCCCAAGAAATCTTGACAAAGCCAAAAATAATGGGGAACAAAATAGGGACAGATTTTAAATATTACTTTTATAAACCTAGAAAAACGACAGAATAAAATGATTTGAATTAGCATGCATGTTTTGAACGTTATGAAGTGTGAAACTCAAATGTCTGTCGTTATTTAATTACTTCTATCCTCAATAATTTGCCAGAAAAAACACAAATTTTATGAGTAATAGAGTAAAAATATCAGGCAAAAATCCTGATATTCTGTGAAAATCTATACAGTTCAGAGGCATGCTTCTCTCCCTTGTATGTAGCCATGTAACTATTCAATGATTTTGCCAATCTTGTAGTACCTATTTCCAGCTTTCAGGCATTTATTAAGGTTTTGTTTTATTATAGCACATTATCAGTTGTCTGCCTTACCATTTAAGCTTTCTACTGTGCATAACATTAACAAAGATCAAATATCCCTTGGAGGTGAAAGTGTACCAGAAGTAGAAGGAGCAGATTCTTCATTAAAATGAGTAAAAACAGAACCTGATTTCTTACTCCTTGCCATATTCACAATCTGACTACTAGTGTATCACCTGGAAAAGTGCATTATGTCACACATACATACCACAAGCTCATTCTGCAGAACCCACAAGTCCATCTTTCTTGCAGAGGGGTTCTTCTCAGTACGGAGCCTCTACATACCTCTCAACCTCTTAGAGCAAGAAATGTAGACAAAGTCTAATATAATGGGGATATAAGGCCCCAAAATGGGCACAAATTTTCAACATTGTTCTTATAAACTTAGTAAGTTGCTAAAATAACAGGATTTGTGATATGAAGTCTGAAACTCAAATGTATTTCATTATTTAGTGACTTGAATCTTCAGTGATTTGCCCGAAAACCAAAAATTTTATGAGGAACAGACCGAAAGGGTCTATATTAAAAGAACAAACGTTTACTTACCCGAATTTCTAAACGCCGACACGTCTTCATCGAACCACAAAAACATCGATTGTCCAGAAGCACAAAATCAGAAACGTCGAATCATCATGGTTGGCCCTTCTGTGGTATAGCTCCATAAGGTAAGTGTGTGATAGTTACGGACCTTAGGGTTAGGGTGCAGGTTAAGGTAAGTGCATAGATGGTAATGTATGTTAGATTTAGTGTAGGGTTAGAAGTAGGGTTTTGTTAAGTGTATGAGTGTGGATTATTTAGTTTGTTTGGGTATAGCTTTTTAAGGTAAGTGTGCGATAGTTACGGACCTTAGGGTTAGGTTAAGTTAAGTGCATACATGGTGGTATATGCAAAATGTAGTGTAGGGTTAGAAGTAGGGTTTAGTTTAGGGTTAGAAGTACAGTTTTGGTTAGTGTATGTATGCGGTTTATTTAGTTTGTTTGTGTAGGTAGTATGTAGCGGGTGGTGGGGTGGGACAACTACGACGGTCTGACTTTTTGAATTTCACTGTTTAGGGCGTTCGGTGTATTTGCAGTTCGCGGAATATGTGTTGGCATTTAGGTATTCGGGTAAGTAAACATTTGTGCTGATAATATAGACTCAACCAAAAACATGAGGCATAAATCTGGACATTTTGCGAAAATCTGGACAGTTGAAAGGTATGGGCCCCTACTTCATATAAATATTATCATTTCAGTTTTTGACTTAGCCATTCCAAAAGAACAAATTTCATCTTTCCACAATGTGACTTCAGTCTCTATATGCAAGCACAGTACTACCACCTCCGATACAAAGACACACACACTCATACACACCCATATGGTGTCTGCTACATTTTTGGCATTCCTTGCTATAACTGTATAAATGTTAGAGGCAGAGAATGCAATACTAGATGATATAATAATACTAGAATTTTCCTTCTTCCTTTTAATGAGTACATCCTGAACAAGATTTTTAGTGCCTGCAATCAGTGCCAGATCCAGCACTAGGTACCCTAGGCAATTGCCTAGGGCCAGTTGGCTGGGGAGGGGGTCTTCTGACCAAGGAGTTGCCACAACATTTAATTTTTAATAAAAAAAAAATTGCATGTGTTTTTAACAATGTTTTTCTTTAAGAACACACACACACACACACACACACACACTATGTTAGTATGTGTGTCAACGGATTCACTATACAATCTCGAAATGCTGAAATGTCGAATTTCAGTATTTCAAGACTGAATAGTCAAAAAACCACATACACGAAAACCCACAATCACAAACACTACAATCGCGACCATTCACACACACACACACACACACAAACCAGGACATAATAACACACACACATACACCTACCTAACTAAACAAACATAACAACACACACAAACACACTTAACCTACCTATAAGCAGGGGGGCAAGCCCCCCTGCACCCCCAACACCCCCGCTACTTATATATTCTAACTCTGAGGTCGCACTACACACACAAACACACATAAACCACCACCGCACACACTCACACACACTAAAATCCCTACCCATTATCCTCAAACACACAACACTTACCTGTAACCCCAGATAAATCCACAAACCACACCACACACCACAAATGCAACACCACGATAGCAGCGGATTCGACATTTGCGGATTCGGCATAGTGTAGTTTTGGTTAACTGCACTTTCCACTATTCGGTCTTGATGTACTGAATTTCGACATTTCAGTACGTTGAGATTGTCTAGTGTATCCGTGTCAATGCATGCACATTTACATTCCTGAGAAACAACAAGTATTAACGCTTGAATATTTTTGTTGGTGCTACTTCTTCTGTTTTCTTCTTTTCCATGTGCGTAGAATTTAAAGTTGCTTGGGCTCCTGTTCCTGACAAGCTTTGCATTCCATTGACATATCTGCATAGACGAGATAGGTGTAGCATTGTTGGTAAGTATGTGGGTGTGAAATGCTGTAGTTAGGGATGGCGGGTTAGTTAATTAACTTGCTCAAGCTCAAATATTGTCCCTTGATTACAGGAAACAGGAGCCTGAATTCTCTACACTAATTACCAGACTATCTATAGGTTTCAGTATATGTTTCAAAGAAGTGTGGGTTTCAATGGAAGAGAAGTTTACTGTTGCTCATGCTAAGCCTGTTTTCAATGTGCAAGTGTTTTCTTTAGCAAATGGCCATCAGTGTTTGTGCTATTCAGTTTGAAAGCAGTGCTAGTAGCAAAATAGATAGTACACTTGCCTTTGGTGTAGGAGGCTGTTAGTTCTACTCACACAGCATGTAGATGGATTGCTGATATTGCAGTGTACTTTATGGGGGTGCTGCACTTCTGAGTGTGTCCTCCTTTGGAGGAGATGCCAAATAGCTATGAACTCCATGTCAGTTTGCCAGCCATTCCCTATCGCAATATTACCAGCTTATCAATTTTTTTTTAGTGTAACATAGGCAATTTATTCTTCAAGGGCATCAGGCACTGAATTTGTAGATGAAACACTGAAATGAAAATTTGTTTGCCAGCAGTAATCTCTTCATTAGTTACAGATCTCTTTAATGTGGAATTATTCAGATACGTTTTACTTCTGCAGATATTGTGCATATTGACTGATAATGGTGGATTGTAATGAAGTTTGAGAGGCCTTTTCATCATTGAAATATTCTGAAATGGGTAGTTTCATCATTATTGGTTCATAAATTTTGTTATATTGCTTACCAGAAAAAATGTTCAAACTACAAATTTAAAACACACTCTGACAAGTGGTGCTGTATTATACAAGGATTATAATTTAGTACAATCAGGAAAGTGAATCAAAGAACCATGCATGCATGCATGTACGCACGGTCCTAAAAAATGTGTGCAAGGGCTCTATGGTTTGAAAACAGCCCAAAGGTAAATTTAATCTGCCACTGACCAGATGTATTTTCTTTGAATGTGGGTTTCAGTGTTGTTTCAAGGGAAAATACATTCACTGTACATGCTAAATATGTTTTTATCCTGAGACTGTATTGTTTTGTTTAACAAATTGCTACCAGTGTCTGTGCTATAAAATTTGAAATAACAGTTTGAAATTAAATCCAGATATAAATCATTTTAGAAGTAAAGAAGAAATAGTATGCACATTGACATGTTTGAACAGTGTTTATGGAAACTGGAGAGAAATAGCCAAGTAATGGGACACTGGAGTGGCTGCAGAGGAAGGGCTGCTGTGGGGGGGGGGGGGGGGATCCATTAACCTGCCTAGGTCCCCATTTGACCATGCTGCAGGTCTGCCTATAATTTTAGGCACTGTCTCTTCTGACCCCTCCCTAATCCCAGAAGCTGAAGAACATCAGATAATGTATGTTTTATTCAGTGTTTGGTTGTCTGAGTGATTTAATTTCCAGGAAAACCTGACTGGATAAACCCAGGAAAGAGATGTGGCATTTCGTAAAGCTCTGTATAATTTATTCCATTGTTCTGTGACCTCAGAGTTAGTAATATGAGTTAAGGAGTTTTAGTGGTGGGAGTTAATGGATTTATAATGCAGGGGCTTTACCCCATATGTAAAAAACCTTTGGCTACCTCCAGTTCACTTTATATGCCTCATCTGATTAGGTATCAGTAAAAAGTGACTTAGTCAAATGAACCATTTTAGTTTTCTTTCTCTGGAATTTCCATACTGCTTATCAAACTGTTACAGAGTCTGCTGTGTTTGTCTGAAAATCTTATTTAAGTTAGGGATTCCTCTGAGTTTCTTAAAGAGTGTATTTCAGTTCCATCCACATTTTCTGGAATACATAGTCATGTCTGTTGGTTTCTCTTCTAGGATTTACAGCAAAAAAACAATAACTTCCTATGCAGCCTTTGTTCAGTACAGTTTTGGCTACAGTGCTGTATTTGTTTGTAAAGCCTGCAGTTATTGTATTAGGTAAACACATTCTTTGCAACCCAGTGTTGACAACTATCTTGTGTGGCAACTGGGAATTTTGCTGTCATGAGGGGTTAGTTTTCTCTTTTTGAACTGCCACACCTGTGCTTTACCATCATAATGAAATTACATTACGACTGTATAAAGCCTGCCAGCATCTTGCTCTTGTTTTGGATCTTTGACTTCCATGTGATCTTCATACATGCTGGACACAGCAGACGTGGCTGTCTTACTAGTACAATTCCTGTTTTCTTCACAGATTATGATTTCTCTTCTTTCCATAAATGTTTTGAAAAACAATATGCTTTTTGTTGGATAGTTCTTTAGAGTTCCTTTCATCACTCTTGATGAGGGCATATTTTAAGAATTTGTTTGCATTCTTTCAGTTTTAAAATGAACTATAATTTTTTAATTGCATTAATTTTACAATTTTATAACAAAGTTAGCTGGTCTACTGACCCTTTTCAGTAACAACCTGGGTTGAAAATTATAATTACAATAGCAAAGAATAAAAGATATATAAAATGTATAAAACATAGGTTACTACTAGGCTAACTGTCCTTGTGGGCCACTTGAAGCCTAGCTATTTACCCCATGTGAGAATCAAACCCTGAACTTTGTGTCTGTAAGGTAATCCACCACCAGCACTGTAGGAAATGAAAACAATCACCAGATGTCCAACCTTGAAGTAAAACTGTTTTCCAACCTTGAAGTAAAATTGTTTTCTGACCTTGAAGTAAAACTGTGTCTTTAAGGTAAACACCTTAACCATTAGGCCAGCCTCCCACATGAAAGGCAAGTTTGTATTCTGCCTGTTACATAATAGCAGAAATTTAAGTGTCAGTATACATGCAACAAATGTTTACATTGTCTGCTGAAATATAGATATAACTGAGATATATACTTATATCTAGTTGCAGTTTTCAAGATTATTGGCTGAAGTACTATTAGTAATGTATATGTACTGTAAAATTAGCCAGCATCATGGAAGCAAAGACACCTAGATTCATTTTAGGTGTGTTCTTTTAGAGTTTTTTGAAAGTCTCCAAAGTGTGATTATTTTTCACATCATTAGATGTGTGGTTCCACACGGCTGGCCATGGTCTAGAGAATTTAAGCAAAAACCTACGCAGTGATCAACCTCTAGAAATCAATGAGCACCAGTAAAGGAAAATTTTATTTAAGCACTTTCATCCTTTTCAACTAGGACTTCTTCAGAATGGTCATTTGGCCTAGAGAATGCTTTACAAAAACCTACGCAGTGATCAACCTCTAGAAATCAATGAGCACCAGTAAAGGAAAATTTTATTTAAGCACTTTCGTCCTTTTCAACGAGGACTTCTTCAGAATGGTCATTTGGCCTAGAGAATGCTTTATCCCCAATGGCAAGTTTGAATCTAGGTCTAACAAGTGAGAGAGTGAAGTCTTGGTCACTTCTAAGAGAAGGGTTTTACTCTCTAACAGGAAACAATCTTTTAAGGGGGACAGTAGCCTAACATAAGGATTTTAACTCATTACAGCCTAGTGATGCCTTCAGGCCTTTCTGCAGTAACAAGTTATATCCTACTGACGTATCTAGGTATCAAATATTGCTTGTTCATATTTGCATTTAAAAATGCAAAACAATGCTAAGTACAAGGTATTAGAATATTTCATCTTAAAGCTTACACAATGGAAAACACAACTGTATTGATATTTGACCTCTGACAAGTTCAGATAAAGATATAGTGAATATTATTTTATACTATTTATCTTTATTGTAATAATTTTCATATTTCTCAAAATGTCTCAACAATCAAGTGAAACAGATAGAAGCCTCATATGAAAGCTCACAGCTGTATGAAAAAAAATGCTTTTGGCAGCATGAATGTTGCTTGAATTGTTACTGGGAAGCTGTTTATGCAACATTACAAAATTCATGTTTACTATGGTTATTGTGTCTTATAAAATCCAGTTTAAAACCTAGCCTTGAATGAATGCAACCACTAAAAACATTACTTTGTTCTGAATAGTGTGGCATTAACAATTTTCTAGTAACACTTACGGATCTAGACATATGAATATTTGTTTGAATTGTGGGACAATAACTTCATTTTTTTAAAAGGCTGTGGCCATGCCCATTGAGAGTTAGAGAACAAATTCAAAAAAGGTTCCATTGGAGGGAATTAGTTAAAGATAAGACGGCTAAGTAGAAAAGTAGCTCTGTTTGTAGTAGGAAACTTGGACCTTTTGTAGTAAGTCACAGTGATGCAGGCTTTGGTCTACTAAAAGAGGAGATCTACATAGTTTATTTGCAGTTGCTTCTAGCTTTTGTGAGTTATGGGCTGTTTTAAAAAATCAGCACCTTGATAGCAATCAAACAACCACTTAAGCATGTCTACTAGTTATTCCTAACAATGGCACCAAATGGACTCCTCCTGAATGGGTTAGAAACCTTGCCAAAATGCATTAAGTCACCTAACAGTTCAATGCAACCATCCCTTGCCAAGTGAGGCATTGCCTCTGGCAACCTGGTATTGTGGAAGTATCGGGCCTAGGAAACCACCAGAGGAAGAGCTTGTGCATAGCTCAGGAAGGATTTTTTTTATTAAAAAAAAACATAAAATAAGACACACCTTTGGTAAATAGTTGTAGCTGCAATGAGCAATTATAGCAATGTTCCTGAAGTGTTTTCAGTGAACTGTGTGAGGAAAGCTTACCATCCTCCAGAATTTTCACTATATAGTATTTAGCCACAGAGCTGTTGAGATACGTTGCTTTTAACTAAATAGGAAGGGATGCTAATCACAACCCATTTGCACTGACTTTCAGGCTATCTGTACTTAGTTACTGTACTTTTAAATGCTAACAACCAATTCACCTGCACTTAACTTCATCTACTCCTTGTAGCTAACTGAGATGTTTTTCCCTGAATTTCCTACAATGTCTCTCAATCACTGATTTTGACTCTTACTGTTCTTTGTCTGTCTTTATCAGTCCTCTAGCATCTTTTTGTTTGGTCCTCTGTCTCTTTTTCCCCTCCTTTCTTTTTGACAGCCTCTTTCTATTTCTGGTGCTGTTTTTCCTTTGTCTACAAGTAAATATCTACAAATAAATCTGTAAGCAGACTTATTCTGTCTCTCGAGTGTAACATATTAACACTTATTTTACTGCCATTTTCATTAGATGCATATAACTAATTATTCTGGCATCACAATGGCCTGTATCTTCTGTTTCATTCACTGCTTAGGAATTAGGGCCTTGGGTGTAAAACGACATAAGGACATCCTTGAAACTGAGATGGCATTGTTGCTCACTGCTCTGGCTACTGTTAATAGTCTTTGTTTACTGCATTTGCCCTTGCAGCCCTAGTTATGGTTAATGAAGGTCTACAATAGTTAGTTCAGTTTCTAAATTAATAAATAGGTAAGCAAATTAAAAAAAAAAAAGAAAAATAGGTAAATCCTTTTTGTGAGAAAATGAGGTTTTCTGTCCATGTAGGACTTCTTCCACAGCGTGCTCTGTCTGGAAGATTTATTTTTCTTAAGTGGCTACAGTACCTTGGACCAGAAAACAAAAATTATGCCCATTTGGAAGATATAATATACCCACAATGTTAAAAGCTTTTTATTTTTCTTTCCTGAAGTACAGGCTTGTTTTATTATTACATTTTTATACTAACAGGTGTATAAAAGAAAGGAACATTTTGCCATAGTATCTGGTAGCCAGGTGGGCAGTACTTCCTAGAACATTACATGGAGGCTTTTCTTTTTCCATTTAGTGTTTTCCATTCACCACCTGGCTATTTTATGCATACATCTGGTAACTTGAACAGCAGCATTTTTGTGACATAGTATGGAAATGATTGTACTCTATCTAATAAGGGAGCCAGAAGACCTTCATGGAAATTTTTAATAAATAAAATTAAGAAAGGAAGCTGCCTGTCATTGTCAAATCCCCAATTATACATTTATTGACATCAGCAGTAACACAGATAGCACCCAGTCTGTCGCTGTCATCTCCACAGCCACTTGGACTACCTGGTGATCAGTTTGCTGCTGTCCATTTCCTGAAATACAGAGAATAGTCCTCCTAATAAACCATAACTATGGATGTACTGTAGTATAAAAATCCCTCCACTGTCATTCCACCAAACTATAAATGTGATTTAATTATAACAAAAATGCTTTTTTTTCATCCTCTATGCTTACTGCTCTTAACTCCCACATTTAAAATAAAACTATGTTATGCAGGCTGTCTAGTCCCAAACTACTCAACTTCCTCCACCCTGACATCAGAGTATTGATTTACGCAACTCTACATAACTATCCTATGTCTTATCCTGACATAAAAAAGTCTATGTTCTTAAAGTACACTTAAAAAAAGAAAATGTCTCCACTCAGTTGGATTACTTGTCCAATACTTATTTTGACTAATCTCACAGTCAGAGTTCGTATGTTATGACAGTGTACCATCACTGTTCTGTCCTTCAGAAAAATAGATAATGTCCTTTTTTCTTACCTAAATGGCAATGGTCCATTTTCATCTCCTAAACCTCCATTCCACAGTTGCAGTGTTGCCCTATTACCCATTACTCTCATCAGCATTGCTTGCCATCAGCAGATATAGTGTTCGACATATCATGATTCCTTTGAAGCTGACTCTAAAGTAAGATAAATGCATGTATTTTCCTTCAATGACGCTTGCATGTTCAGTGTTTGTCTTTGGACTCTTCAACAATCTATCATTATTTAATAATTTCATGAAACTTTTTATCCTATATTGTTCACAATAAATCTCTGGAACTCTTCTTTGTGAACTCTTGCATTGTCTTTGCAGAGTGGTTCTAAAACTTTAATTTCATGATCATTATCCAGATTTAGCTAAGATGGGAACAGTTCAGTTTAAATCTTATTGCAGCTCATGAGGTAAGGATTTAAGGCAAGTTTACATAAAATTTTGGACAAGATATTGAAAACTGTCACAGTTATGATGTGTTTAATTTAGCAAATTATTCTTTATATCACTAGCCATGTGCAATACCACTCACAAAACTTAAAAGTATTGATGTTTCTACAGAACAATATAGAGTTCTGTCTTGTTTCATACCCAGATAAAATTTATCTTTCCACTTCAAAAGAAGTTTGCTTTCTTACTTTTAAATATCATGTTTCAGCATATTTACTAACTGCATTCATGAATTAGTACCATAGATTTAGCTTTTTGAATGTACTTCTTTTGATTTGACAAACAGCCTTCAAACTTTGACAGTTTTCAATATTTTCTCCTAAAATACACAAAATGGTATTTCAGAACCTTTAGCCAAAAGAATGTTAGTGTAAAATTCAATTTGTCAGTGTAATTCAGCAAAATGTTGGATATTCTTCACCTGATCACTGCTGCAGTAGCCTAAGTTATACGGGCTATGACCTGCCAAGGATATAATGGCTGGCCAGCTTCCAAAGTTTCAGGCTACATTCTACGCTCCCAAACCATTAGGCAGCTTGGTCTGAGCTGACTAAAAGTTAAGTTTGGGTGCCAAGTCATTCAGAGTTTTCCTGCCATTAAAGGCAGCTCCCCACTGCTGGCTTTGGAGAATTGATGATCAACTAATGCTGTTCCATTGCTGAGCAGATAAATTCCTTTTGGAGAAAAACCTTCCACTTTATTTTTTGTGACAGAAAACTTATATATATATATATATATATATATATATATATATATATAAACATGTGTGTGTGTGTGTGTGTGTGTATGTATATATATATATATATATATATATATATATATATATATAATGTGTACGGATTCACTTTATAATCTCGAAATACTGAAATATCAAATTTCAGTATCTCGAGACTATAAAGCCAAAAAAATCACAAACCTGAAACTTCAAAACCGCAAAATTTAAAACCACAAACGTAACATAAACAGAACATTACACCACACAAACACAAATGCCGACACTACAACAAACCAAACCAACACACATGAACACAACAAAACTAATACACACACACACACACACACACACACACACACACACACACACACACACACACACACACATCCTTGCTAAAAGCAAGGGGGCAAGTTCCCCTGCACCTCCTACTTATATATACTAACTCTGATGTTGCACTAAAAACCAGATGACAGCAAACCCACTACCACACATTCTACACCCCCTTACACAAACACACATCATATACATACAAACACAGCCACTCTCAACAATTACACACTCATACTCTTACCTACCTACCCTAACCCACATCTAAAACTCCGCAACACACTCACACACACACACACACACACACACACACACACACACACACACACACACACACACACACACAAACCCTCCCCAAAACCCTTAAAAAAACATTACACTTACCAAACACGCCATCACCATGACATGTTTGACATTTCCATATTCGACATTCTCAACATTCGCGCAACTGCAGATTCGACACTTTGGTCTCGAGATACTGAAATTCAATATTTCAGTATTTCGAGATTCCAAAGTGAAATCATATATACATATAATATAAGCTAGGAAAAAGGTTTTTTTACTAACTGTCCTATGACTTTTGTTCACTTTTAAACTGGAGCATTGCTTTTTACTGTTGTGATAAAAAGTTGTTAAAACTTATTTGAAACTACATTTCTGTGCAAAAACTTTTTTGAGCCTGGTGTAAGTGTTTAAAGTTATTTTTACTGTATTTTTTTGGAAAAGGTTATTCTTTTGCAACTTACATGTTTTATCAACTATTGCAGCTTAGTTTCCCTGCAAATCAGGCAGCTTTTTGGCTTAACCATGGAACGACCTACTGGTTCCTCCATTGTACCTTCCTCCAGCCTCAAAAAGAAAAAAACAATTTTTAAGCAGCCTTTGCCAACACAGCAGGTTAACATTTTGCCTTAGCCACAAGTTGGTTAATCTATTGTGGTCAAAGCTGGTTCTTAAACCGCTTATCTTTTTCTGTGCTTCCTGCTGGTCTAGTCCATACAGCACCATGGACCAGTGGTTAGACACATCCTCTTTAGCAGTTGGTGTGCCCTTGTTGGGCAGGGGAGAACCACTCTTGTTGGTGCTGGGAAAAGGGGCAGAAAATGTCTCTCTCCTTAGCCAGAAAGCTGTATGCATCCCTAAATTGGTGATTGCTGGCTATTCTGGGCCTGTTTCTTCAGGAATTCTTGTCAAAAAAGAAACAAAATACTAAACATGTGTCTTCTCCTGTCTCAGTGATACTGGACAGGAGTACTTTTTTGAGCTTAGCCCAGGGTTGAGTGCAGGCTCTTGACCCTTCTTATATAGCTGCTTCTGTTAAAACAAGAAAGGATTATTCTTTTGCTGAGGAGATTTAAGAGTTTGAACCTCAGAAGGAATATGACGGGATAGGTGATTTAATATCGCCACAGATTTCTTCTTCAGATTCTTAAGAGAGGGTGACTTTGGAGAGTCCTTTGTCATAGACTATTTCCAGAATGAATCATGTATTTTAATGGGAAAACTGTGATTTTTCTCAGCCTCTCAGAAAACATGATTTATTACAACTGGAATTTTTTGAATCTATGCCTGTTCCTCCTGTTCTTTCTGCTTTGGAGGAAGTTTTTTGTCACAGCCTACAATTTCCCTGACAGTCAGCCTGCTGCCCCCTAAAAAGCAGACAGATTATATAAAGTGTTTAGCCTTATATAGTTTATACACTAATCCCAGACCTGACCCAGCAGCTATAACTTTAGTAAACCCATGTGCTGCTAAGCATTTTATTAATACTAATCCCCCTCATTTTGATATGGATGTGAATACTTTTGGTTTTGGGAAAAAGTATATCCTTCTGTAACTCTTCCATTTAGAATTCTCAGCTGTCAGGCTCAAATGTTGAAGTTTATCCTAGCCAGATGTTTTGGCATCAGTTGCCTCTTGTGTGGGAAACCTTGCTTTGTGTAATTTGACTTCCACTGTTTTTCAACTCACTACCCATTGTTTAAAATGTGCACATGAGTATACTAATGCCATTTTGTGGGCTGCTGCCACTGGAACTGTTATAAGGAGGTTTGCCTGGCTTCATTTAAAAAAAGTCTCAGAGGATGTGAATAAAATACATTTTGAATTCTCCCTTGGGTAAAAAATTAGTTTTTGGACCTTCTGCTGCAGAGGTCATTAAAAAGTGTGATGAGAGGGGAAGCTGATTCAAGGGATCTCTAAGATTTTTCAGACCTCCTTCTCCAAGTTTACCAGTAAATAGACATTTAGAACACATTGGCATGAAGGTTTCACCAAAAAAAAAAAAAAAGGCAGAAAACCGCAGAGCAAAGGAGGGTCAGTCCCTTAATTCTTCCATAGAGTCTGAACCCCCATTTCTTTCTTTGGCAACATTGCTTAAGACATATGGGTCCAAGGAGTAATCCATCAAGGCCACAGATGGCAGTGAGAGTTTCTCCCTCCTTTTCAGAAGGGAAAGACTTTTATTCAAGGAAGTTTATGGTGCCAAAGCAAGAACCCTGTTGGAGAACATTTCAGTACCTTTCCTTTCTGAACCAGTTTGTGATAGTGCCTGATTTCAAAATGTGAGTTCACAACTTGTTACCCCTTATTCTCCATTAGATTTCTTAGTGATTTTAGACTTAAAATATGTATATTATCACATTCCTATAGATCCAGATTGCAGGCATTTCTTAAGGTTTTGTGTAATTGGATCACGGTATCAGTTGACTGCCCCTTACCATATGGGTTACCTACTGCTCCAAGGGTATTCACAAAGTGTCTGTCTCCTGTGATAGCCTACTGCAGACTGCAAGGTATTCACATTTTCCTTCTTTGAGGAGTCTTTTTCAAAGTGTGAGGAATCCTTCACTTGGGTAACAGATCTCCCACACAATATGGATTTTAAGAAAACATTCAGAAGTCTTTTTTGACTCCTTCTCACAGGATTGTTTTTCTGGGGTGTCTGCTGGACACATCAGTTCAAAGAGCTTTTATTCTACAAGAAAAAGTATATCTTTATTTCCATTCTGATGTCGGACTCAGCAGTGGAATTCCTCGGGGCTCTGGGTCTAATGGCATCAGTGATACTCATGATACCTTTTGCAAGACTCCAAATGAGAACGTTACACTGGCACCTGGAATCTCTATTGTCCCTGTACCAATATCCATTGATCTTTCGAATTCTAGTTCTAGGATTTGTTAAAAGGGAGGTTATGTGGTGGAGACAGGGCTGAATTTAGAACTAGGCTGCTGCCTAGGGCCTGATGCTGGCTGGAGGTGGGGGGTGAGACCAGCCATATAGCATTAATTTAAAAAAAAAATCCTATAACATTAAAAAACTGCTTCCCTGCTTTGATTGGTCTCCAAACAGTAAACCAGTACTGATGCTTTAAAGATTTCCTGCTTGGCATGCAACAGCTCCAATCTCTTTCATTGGCAGATGCTTGCCATGCAGGCCAATGAGATTGGAGCCGGCAGGCATGCAGGCAGAGCAAATGACTTTGCAGTAACTGGCATGAGATTTAAACTCATAGCAGACTGACAGGCACACATATTAAATACACAAAAAGTAGAGATGGATTTTTTTTCATTTGGTCGTGCAGCATTGGGACTAGTTACAGAAGAGGAACTTGATGAGCAGAAGTCCGTGTGTGTGTGTGTGTGTGTGTGTGTGTGTGTGTGTGTGTGTGTGTGTGTGTGTGTGTGTGTGTCTGTGTAATATTAGGAATAACTGTGGGAGGGGGACTTGGCAAGCTGAATTTATTTATTTATTATTTATTTCTTTGTGCAGCATTAGGAAGAGCTATGGGAGAAGAATTTAATAAGCAGAATTTTTTTGTGCAGCATCAGCACAAGCTGAACAGGCAAAATGTATTTTGCTTTATTGTGTGTGTTAAGATGAGCTGAGTAGGTTGAATGTATTTTGCTTTGATGTGTGTGTCTGTGAAATGCCCCCAAGGGGCTGTTTAGTTAAGTCACATGCTCAGAGTCACACAGACATAAACCCTGTACCTCGGCTACAGGAGGCAAGAGCCTTAATCCTCCACACAAACTGTGAGACATCTATTAACTTTTTTTGATTCATTAGTAAAATACTGAAGTTTACAGTCAGTCAATGTCAGTCATTAGACTTTCACAGTTTAAACAATTTACAACATATGTGTTGATTCAAAACCTGTTCTTCTGATAACTTTTAAGTGCTTTAGAGTAGTCTGCTTTTATTCATCTCCAGTTTTGTAGAACATCTCTGACTTTGCCTCATATTTATATCCTGTCTTTCATCATGTTATGTAAGACAGTTATTTGGGGCAACTGCAGATTTGGTCTAGGCTCCTCAGCGGCCCCTTGGACTGTAGGACTAATAACTAGTACCTATGAACCAGAGTGGTTATTGTGTAAAAGAAGGAAATTGTTTGTAGAAAACAGTAGCCATGAGTCATGTTCTTTGGATGTGATCCTTGAATTCCTTAATGTTGGCAACATGCGTATTATTTAGCTGTGAATAAATTCGTAAGTGTGATATCTAAAATTGTAATGTTAATATTTTAACATGAATACATTTAATTTAGCTTGTTTTTTTTTTCCAAGCACAAGTGTGAAATGCACTGTGTTTGGGTTACAACAATTTGTCTGTCACTAAGTGCAAATGGGTAAGGTTATGAGCTGTTAAAATGCTTCCTGTAGTTCATGGTTTGATTTTCCTCAGTCTTCATTTCTTTTCTATTTGACTTTACCAGATTACTTCAACTGACAGTACTCCTGGGCTGCTCCAGAAAAAAAGACATTTGTGTCCAGTGGGCTGTCCCAAGTGTTTTATAGTGTCTGAATGGTTGCATTATACATTTGTCTTTAGAAATTCCTGCACCCCCCATAGACATTAATTAGTACTTCATTATATGTTACTTGAGTATAAATTTCAGCATGTCTCTTGCATTTTCACTAAATGTGAGTTTCAAGTGAAGAAAAGTTTACCATTCCTCATGCAAAATCTGTTTCCAATACGAGAGTGTTTTGTTCTGTTTAGAAAATGACTGTGGTGTTTTTTTCTGTAAAAGCTGAAGTAAAAGTTTTAATTGAAATTACAGTTGCCACCTTTTGCGATGCTGAAAACCAGACTGAAGCCATGCCGCCTGTACTACCTGTGACTCTGCCCAAGCCCAACCCATCTCCACCCACATCCGCGCCAATTTTATGGTGAAAGCACATACATCATTAGGGCAGAATGTTCCATAAAGTCTTTTTTAAATACCTAATTTAGGTTGCATAACTATTTTTTGTTGTTTTAGAGTTATATCGCTTTAGCAATGCTTTTTTATGAAAAAGAAGGCAGAGCTTGCTTTTTAACAAACTCCGTCACTCTGTACATGCCTCTGAACAGAATACCGGAGTTTGTACTGTGCTTTCCGGACTACCAGAGAATCATTCTGATTTCCGGATAGTCTAGAAAAATACTGGATAGGTGGCAAGCCTTAATGAAATCCAAATCTCTGTGATAATTGTAAAGGTAAAGAAGAAAATAGTATGCATGCTGGCAGGTTTTAACAGTGTTTATAGCACGGAAAGCCAGCCAAGTAATGGGATATTGGTATGGCTGGTGGGGGCCTTATTTGTTACCCTGCAAAATGCCCCATTTATCCATGATCCAGCTGTGTTGACTCTGGAGGTATATACTGCAAAAATACAGCATTATTAGCATTCAAGTAGGTCAGACTTGTACTGAATTATGTCAGATGACAGATGAGACATAAGGAGGTTAATATGAGATGTAGATGTCCTTCAAGAATGTAAGACCTCCCTCCTTAAAAACAGTATGCTATATGCAGTAATATTTTTGATTTTTGTATGACTTGTGAGTTGTTAAACAAAAGCTGCTGCAGCATTTATATTGCTTGTAATCATTTTTCTTTATTCGTTGCACTAAACGATGAACTAATTCATTAATAGACTTGAAATGTGTAATGTAGTCAAATCATGTTACATTTTAGTAATGTATTTTTGCAGTACCTACTTTACAGCCTCCAGAACCTGCAAATGGGTTGCCATTTGTGAGCTCATATAGTCTGCATTATTTGGAGTGATGATCAGAACAGTCAGATCTTCAGCATCCATTAAGTGGTCATTGTTGCATATTACTATAATACAGTATTCTCTACAAAACTGGATTGCATAGGATTTCTGCAGTTAGTGAAAAACTGTTACTCTGGCAGTTAGTGGAGAGGACTATACTGGTTATCGAGCTGTTTCCTTTGGCAAGGTTGCAGGGTTTGAATCTTTCCACCCTCATTTACCTACTGAGTGATATTAAGCAAGTCACTTAACCAGACAGTGCTTTGCAGCAGTTGGGAATTTGGGATAGGCTCCTTAATGGATTCCTGGTGTGCATGCCTATAAGGGTGAACTTGTTTTCCAGCTACCCTGAATCAGAAGATATAGTAAATTTGCTGGCCAATAAATTTAGATCCAATTTCACCCTCTTTCACCTCCAGTTCCCCCCAAGAAATACCTTTTACTATTTCTCCCCCAACTATCACTAAAGAACAGGTTCATCACCGCACTCTCCAGGGCTAAAAACACTGCATCAGTGGGTCCTGATTATATACCAGGATGCTTCCTAAATAACTTGAATCATAACCTGTCAGGTCCACTAGAATCTATATTCAACCACAACCTCCAGACAGGCCTCATCTCTAGGAAATGGAGGACTGCAAGAATCATCCCTCTACGCAAAGGCGGACCATAAGCAGACCCAGGGAAATACAGATCCATAAGTTTGATTAGTCTTATATGTAAGGCCATGGAAAAAATATTGTGGAATTAATAAACAAAGACATAGGAAAACTTCAAACACTGGACTCACCTTAGTTGCTTTCATAAAGGGCAGGTCAACTTGGTGTACTGTTTCCGTATATTTTATATAAACTTGGTGTACTTCTTCAAGTAGGTCACAAGAGCCAAGCATTAGGGCAGAATGGTACATACTGCCTACCTTGACCTGACAAAGGCATTTGACACAATACCTCACTCAGGTATTATAACAAACTCATCAATTCAGGCATAAATCTTTATGTCACTTGAGGTATAGATAAATAGCTCACAGATAAGACACATGAAGTTAGGGTGTGCACTCCACCTCCTACCAAGAGGCCTGTTACTAGTGTCATCCCACAGGGCATGGTACTGGGACCTCTCCTGTTTGGAATATACTTCTCTGAAATCAAGGCAAATGTAGAGGGCCTTTTTCTGACCAGATATACTGATGATTACAAGCCGGGTACAATTAAAGAATCCCCCAAAAATGTAGATATCTCCCAGGAGGGTCTGACACAGACAAACCACTGGTACCAGTATCATGGCTTAAAACTCAATCCAAAAAATGCATAACTATATCCTTTGGGAAGACAACCACCTTTGCAAATTACAGAATTGATAGCATTCCCCAAAGAGTAGACCCAGTGTTATGGGACATGGGAACTTTGGTTGACAGTAACAACTTTGATCACTGTGTGTACGTGGCAGTGAGAAAATCCTTCTATGTGGCACAACTTATAAATAAGAGTATGGCATACAGCTTTAAGGAGATCATAGTCCCACTATTTTCAGCCCCCTTTAGACTAGTAATGGAGTACAATACCTTCAACACATGCCTAGCCAGGCATTTGCAATACTTGGGTTAGTCACAGAGGTTCTTCACTAGAACAATACAGGGTGTAAGCAATATGTCCAGTGCGGACCACCTCAAAGCCCTGTACCCTGTGCTCAGTCTCCTACAGACTACTGAGGGGTGATCTATGCCTAACCTACAAGACATTCTTTGATCTAGCCATGATAGATCTGCTACACATTCTCAAAATAAACAGCACTGGAATTATCCAGTTTAAGTATGTAAATCTCATTTGTGAAATAAACAAAACATGTTAGACTGACACGTAGATTACCCCTACTCTGGAACAGACTCCCCATTCATGTGGAACAGAGCTCTTCCCTAAACCTATCCAAACGCAATTTAGACCAATGGATGAGAAATCGCAAATTCACCCCTGGCTTGCCAACTGTGGCAGTTTGTAGTTGCCTTAAGGTACAGGCAAAGCTGTTTTAGTCTGTGATCATTGATAATTTGAAAAATTGGGGCATGAAAGGCTAGGTTTAAAAAGGGTCTAGGGACATTAGCCTACTAACCTCCTATGATCTTCTGATCCCCTATTGCATAGCTTATATATTTTAGGAAATGTTATGACAATATCACCAGCACATTTTTTAATCCAACACAGGTAATTTTTTCTTCAAGGGTGACAGGAACTGCATCTGTTAGTGAAGGGCCAAAATTTAAAGTTGTTTGCCAGAAGCAACCTCTGCATTAGTAATAGTTCTTTTTAATGTGGAATTATTAAAACAAATTTTACTTCTACAGATATTGTGCATATGGTCTAAGCATCTGTTATCAAGTGTTTAATATTTCTTATGCTCTCATAAATACTCCTTTATTCCAATTGTGTCACACCTGGCTGGATTTTGTGGTACGATGATAGTGATCTTTATACAATTTCATGTACTTCACCAAAAGCTACGAATAAATTACATGTAATTTATTTTCCATAACAATAAGGGGTGGTCACTGTCAACAAAGTGGCTATAACTTCTAGTGGGGATGGGGGAGTTTCTGTGGATGAAAGTAACTTATGCTCATTTTTAAAAAGTCTTTAATGTGACTTTGTAGGACTACTGTACATTTGTGTGTGCATGTGGATGAATTAACTAGAAATATTTTGGCTACTGTGTGTTAGTGTGACGCAAATTTGAAATATGTGACTTTAGCTATTATCATTACATTTTTCACACAGACATCTGAGAAGGATGCAATTGACAGTGTAGCTATAATTCCTGGATTTTTGAGATGACTATAAAAAAAAATGATTGACCCTGCTGAGCTGAAAAAGTAAAAAAAATTGCTAGTCTGTCTTTGCGGGGCTAATATGCATTTGTGTAAAGCAAATTGGAATACTTTACTGTAGCCATTTTTATCAGAATCAGACATGTGATGTGTATAGTCAGTTTATTGGCCATAATTGTTTTGTACAGACATTGTTGCATTATAATTTGAGTGGCCTTTTATGGTTGAGATGTTCTGAAATTGGTACTTTTGTCATTATTTGATCATACATTTTGTTTCACTGCTTACCAGAAAAGAATTTCAAAACTACAAATCTAAAACTCATTCTAAGAAATGTTGTTGTATTAAATAAGAAATACAATTTAAAAACAACCAGGAAGGTGAATCAAAGACCAAAGCATTTATGCATGGTCCTAAAAAATATGTTCAAGTGCCCATAGTTTGAAAACAGCCATGGGACAAGGTCATTTAATTTGCCACTGGCCATATGCATTTTTCAGTTCATATGGGTCTCAATGTATTTTTAAATGAATGTGAGTTTCAGTGAAGGGAAGTTTACTGTTGCACGTTAAGTTTGTTTTCAAATTGTAACTGTTTTGATAAGCAAATTGCCATCAGCGTTTGTGCCAGAAAATTTTAAAGAAAAGTTTAAAATTAAACCCTAATCTATGTAATCATTGTAAAAGTAAAGGAGAAAATGGTGTATACGCTGACAGGTTTGAACAGTGTTTATGGTAACTGGGGAAAGATAGCCAAGTAAGGGGACACAGCAATGCATGTGAGTGTGTGTGGGGGCTGATCTACTATCTTGTTTAGGGCCCCATTTTACCATGATCCACCTCTGGGTCTCAGAATCCAGGTCTCCCATTTTCCTCCCTGCTGCAGCACAGTCTGTCAAACATATGTCTCTGAAATTGCTTGGGGAGCAGTGTCTATGGAAATAAAAGTTTAGACTCTTTGGAACAAAAAAGACAGAACAAAGCACATACACATAAAAGAGATGTTAGCTCTCATAAATGCTCTCAACTCTGTAAATCATCTGTGGTCTCCAGGACCTTTGCAAGTATTTACAGATAACAACACAGTGATATGAAATATTATCAAACAAGAGGGAAACAGATCTTACCATCTGTGCAGACTAGTGATGGTAGCCTGGGATATAGCTGTTCAGCACAGTCTCATTTTAAAGGCATCTTACATTTCATCAGAGCAAAATTGTCTGGCAGACAAGCTGAGCAGTATCAGGACAGATACTCAAGAATGGATGCTGAATCAGAGAGTCTTACAAGATTTGATAAATCAAACACCTTGCATAGATCTTTTTGCCTCCTCTGTCAATTGCAAACATTCTGCTCCAAGGCTCCATGCAAGGAGAACTAGAAGACAGATAGCCTTTGATTTCCTTTGACAGGAATGTTCCTACATGCTTTTCAACCAACTAATATTCAAGGTTCTTCTGACGATTCAGAAGGACTCTCCAAGAATCACTGTAGTGACTCCCTTCTGGCCAAAGCGACAGTGGTTCTCCCTTATTCTGGAAATGGCCAGGGGCAATTACCATAAGCTTCTTTACAGAATGGATTTATTCACACAAGACATAGGGGGTTTGCTACATCCCAATCCCGAGCAACTGCAACTGATTGCCTAGACAATAGGATCTTAATACCTTTTAGGCACCTTTTTTCTGAGGACATGCAATTGATATTAATGGAGACAAAAAGCCTGCTACTGGAAAATCATATATTAGAAAATGGAAAAGGTTTTCTAGTTGGTACCAACAAAAGGACTATCATCCATTCAGGGCTAGTGTTTCTCTGGTTTTACATGTTTTGTGTGAGTTACTATCCTATGGCCTGTCTTACTCCTCAAACAAGGTTAATTTGTCAGCCATTTCAGCATGTCTGCCCAAGGATTCCACTCTTTCAATGCAGTCTCATGCAAAAATGTGTTTGAAAGGGGTGTCACAAAAGAAGCCTTTTAGAGAACAGGTGGCAGCTCCTTCAGGATCTTAACTTTGTGTTAGAAAGGCTACCTCTTCTTCCATTTGAACCAGGTCATCAGGCTAACTTGAGGTTCTTAACATGGAACAATTTTATTGGTTGCTCTGACCTCTGCAAGAAGAGTATCTGAGGTGCAAGTTCTTATAGTGGGGCAGCCTTATCTCACTTTTTACTATGATAGTGTTTCTTTGAGAATTAATCCTTTTATGCCTAAAGTTGTTGTGTCTTTCGGCTTTTCCCAGTTGGGGTCACCACAGCGGGCCTCTGGTCCGCTAATGATTGGCAGTTGATTTTTATGTGCCGAGTTGTCAGCCCTGATGCACAACCTTCAACAAAGGTACGCCCATTCACGCATGTCTCCACGCAGAAGCCGCTCTAGCTGAGAGTCAAACCGAACAGCATCTTACTGTGAGGTGACAACGCTACTGCAGCACCACCACCGCGGACTGATAGCCATATTTGCTTTATGCCAAGCTATCCATTTCCCTCTCTTCTTTCCAGTACCTAAATATTAGGGAGAAAAGTTACTTCATACCTTGGATGTCCACAGACAACTCGGGTACTGTTTTGACGGAAAACATCTTTTATAACTTATAATCAGTTCACTTCTTGTGAAGGTAAGAAAAAAGGACAACTAGTGGCAGAACAGCTTATTTCCAAATGTTTGTCTCATTAAATTACTTTTTGTTACTTCCACCGCAATAAATCTATTCCAGGCAGGGTCAATGCTCATTCTGCCAGGGCCCTGGCTGCTTGTATGGCTTTTTGGAAAGGGTTTGATTCTAGAAGTATTCTAAAAGTTGTAACTTAGTCTCCTGTGCAAACTTTTACAAGTCACTATAAACTAGATTCCTTGTCTAAGTCTAGAACAGACTTTGTTAGAACAGTTCTCCAGGGACTCCTTGACCAACATCCTTCCTCCTCCCAGTCTATGTAAGCTGTAGCAATTTACCATTATAGCGTAGGCTACTGCAGCATTGATCAAATAAAGAACATAGTACACTTGTATAAGTAAATATAGCATAACAGTATATGTTCAAATAATCACTGCTGCAGTAGCTGCTCAATCCCTCCCTGTTGTTTTTGTATGTTTTTATGAAAGGGTGTGGACATTTTATTATTATTATTATTATTATTATGTTCCTAACATTTTCTTTCTCAGTGCTTTAGCCTCCCTCTCTATACTGACATAAAAGCGCTGAAGAGCTTGGCAGCCAAAACTAACTTTTAGTCAGCTCAGCTCAAGCTGACTAATGATTTAGGAAAGTGAAAGATGCTCTGAAACTTTGGAAGTTGGATGGCCATTATGTCCTTGGCAGTACTTAATCCATATAGCTTGGGCTACTGCAGCAGTGCTCATTCAAACATCTACTGTTATGGGAAGTTTACTTACGCAACTGCACTGTTCATGGACTGCATGACAAGCATTCCATTATCAGCATTCTGCACCAGGAAAGTAAGTTAACTGACACATTAAAAGAAAACAAATCTCAGGAAGTGACTGGCAGTATATTATGGCTCAGAAATGAAAAGATGTATATTATGGCAAATACCTATTTTTCAAATACATTTCTGGAATATATAAAACTACATACAGTTGAAATCTGTGAGCATTTTCAGGCAAAGTCTAACCTTCGCACAAAAACACACAAAATGGATTTATAGCTTCCTCTCTGTCTGTCTTTCTGTCATATTTAACTAAGTTCAGTAGAAAAAAGAAAAGAAAAGAAAAAAAAAACATATCCACAATGAAAACTCATCTTCCAAGCAATTCAGTGGAAACTCATCATTCCTAAAGAATTTCAAGCCACATACTGAAACATTTAAAGTGCACAAAACAAGATTCATTTTTTTTTTTTTGGGAGAGGTCACCCTCCAATAATTCTCATGTGGTGAAATTTCTCTCTCTCTGTCCTCTTAGTAAATATACTAACTCATTAGTTGCACTGACATGGAGAAAAGGAAACGCGCACTTTAAAGGCAAACATATTAGCCATACTGTAGTCTTGCAGTCTATGTACCATAATGGAAACATATTCTGGGAAAGGTAACACTAAGGAGATGGAACCAGGGATGATAGCACTTAACCAATAGATGCTGACCACTCAAAAAGTGAGGGGGAAAAAAAGAATAAATAGTGAAATAGTGTCATAATAAATAAATAACCAGATGATGTAGGCGTGTTAATAAATAAAATAATATAAAGGCACCGACCGACAGACAAGCAATGATATTGCTTTATTACTAAAGTTTTTGCTGCAAACCCAGTACTAAGAAAAGCAAGCGGAAATCAGAATCAAATAATTTATATTAAAAGTAATGTACCAAGTTTTGATTCCAGTGTCGTGATTTCTTGTGACAATAGTATGATAAAAATGCAATGTAACTTTGTGTTACTCTTCTTGACATGTCACTCAACTGCATACCTAATGTAAAGGCAACTTTATGCCAATGTGTGCAGTTTATTAACATTATAATATTATTGATAAGGTATGACTACGGTTTGTGTTAACAATCTCATTAATCAGCCACTCTAGTGCATTGTGGCATTTGGCTAAATCTTGTGTCGCATAACACAGTGGTTGAATAACTAGAACAATAACAAAAGCCTTACTCATAACATATTGCTTAATTAATCAACTGAGTAAAACAATATGCCACTGAACTGCTAGTTGCTTATAATACTTCCAGAAAATAAACTGCATTTTTTGTTTGTGCAACAGATATTCAGAAATATGTTTTCAGTTTTAATGGGTGTAGCCAGAAACATCATATTTGTGCACTAAGCTCACATTTCTTGCCCCTTCCAAAGTAACTACCCTGTGTTCTATGGCATATATTCCAAATGTATAATTAAAGGATATATATATATATATATATATATATATATATATATATAAACAGTATATGATTATATAATCAAATATCAAATGCTCCAAAGAGCAAATACAAAAAGAGCGATCTTTTACATCAAATCCAAAAAGATTGAACTACAAAAAAAAAGCCAAAAAACAATATTCTTTTGTTTACAGGTGGGCCTCACAGCCCCTGCTAACTAAATATACCAACTCCGACACTACACAGCAGGGAAAAGACAAATTTCCAGACTCCACTGAACTGCGATCTCTCACTCAGATCAGCCAAAAGGCTGAAAAACAAGTGGAGAAGAGCATTCAGTCATGTGAATGTTCACTCTTACAGACAGCAACCACAGAACATATACTAACATTTTAGTAGAGCCCTTTAATTGGACAACTGGTAGCATATATCTCAACCTCAAAGAGAAAGAATTCTGATCAAAGGTAAAAATAGTGTGTGTGTGTGTGTGTGTGTGTGTGTGTGTGTGTGTGTGTGTGTGTGTGTGTGTGTGCGCGCGTGCGTGCGTATGTGTGTGTGTGTGTAGATAAAGGCGCCAAAAGGTACAGATTTAAAATATTACTCTTATGAACTCAGAAAGTTGCTAGAATAACAGGCTTTGCCATGGCCTGTATTTTCTGCAGCTCAGATGTCTACTGTTATTTAGTGACTTCAGTTCTCAATGATTTGTCAGAACACCACAAACATTTAAGAAGGCTAGACCAAAAATCTAAACATTCTGCATAAGTCTGACGATGGAGAGGTGTGACTCGCAGCATAACAAATGTTTATCATTTTGAATACATTTACCTTCTCTGCCGGCATACTTGTAGCCTTTTTGATTTGTTCTTATATGTTTCAAGGATGAGAATTTATTGTCCAGAAATGATGTAAATGTGATCTCGTCAAAAAATGAATTTGAACACTATGGCTTACATAGTGTATGCCTGGTTGCATTACTGCTCTACTTGTATCCTTTCTGTGTCCGTAATGGTCTTTTTCCTGCCAGACTCACTAATGTAAATCCCCAGAGGGAACTTACTCTTAAAAACAGTATAATATTTTTAGAAAAAATTCTGATGCTACATTCATTTACATCATTTTTGGGGGAGGGGCTGGTAGCTTATTAAAGTTTTGCCAGTTTTGCTGAATCAGGGCCCTGTCACCAATATAGACATACATGAGGAGCTCTGGATTGCTGCCTAATCCAAGAATGGTCTTGCTAAGTGTACAACATCCCTAATATCCTGCTTTCCTGTGCCAGAACCTATCATTATCCAAGTAACTGCTAAGAGATTAGAGCTCTTAACCTTCTGATCTGATGTTTACAGAAAAAAATGCATAACTCAGATAACTCAGTTTGATCTGCAGCAGCTGTGTTTAACTCAGGTTGATCTGTTAGCTGCAGAGATGTGTGTTTACTTTCTGTCACTATAAAATAGCATCTGGCACTTAGCTCAAGGACAGTTTCAGGTGCTGTATTAGCAGTCAATCCATCACAGACTTGAAGGAGGGATGAGATGGAAATAGGACATCAAAAGGAGTGAACAAAAAAGTATTCCACTGCAACTGCCAGAATGCAAAGCTCTAGCTGAAATGCAAATAAATGAAGAAAAAGAAAATAAGGTGATACACAGATAGGGGCATGTTGATTCGGTAGATCCTGGATTATATGTATAGTTAAAGTTTGGTAGAAACAGCTCTTCTAAAATGCTGCCAAGATAATGTATAATAACAATAGTGAAAAAGTGGAACTGAGAAATGTTCATAGATAAATACTAGACAATCAGTCTTCAGACTAGTATATGCGTAGCCAATATCCAAACAGTGATCAAGGGTGAGAATCAAACCCTGTATCTTGTGTCTGTCAGGTAAACCAACTCCCAACTCAATGAATCCCACTGCTGTACTTTATTTTCCTGTATGATCACAAAAAACTGACCATAGCATTAGCACATAGACCATAGTATATTTTACAAGAATGGATACAGCCTGCTAAGCCAGTCAATATAGTAGTAACGTTGCTACCACGTCTGAGCCTGATACTTGGTTTCCAGAGTAAGTATAAATCATAAAGAGCTGGCAGATCCGGGATGGATAAGTATGATGTAGGAGCAGATAGAACACTCTAAATGACGTGATACAAATTGTCTCTATAAAGGGAGAAGTGTTATGTCATCTGCTTTACCAAGTTCACACTGTGAGTGGGTATGCTAGTTGTATGAGAAACATATACACTCACTTATCCACTGCATAGAATCTGATTATCTGATTCTTTAACTCACTTCCCCCAAGGACAGGGATACTGGAAGAACTTGACAGATGTGATGCAAGAGGAAGTTATTTCTCTCCAGCACTGTACATCATGATCTCCTGAAACTTTATCCAGAAATACTTGATCCCAGGATTATCAGCACCGGTACTACCATGCCTATTGCATACAAGACTACCATATTAAAAGTAATACTATATAAAAGCAAACATGAACATCTTTAATACATGAAACCTTTGGTACTTTCACATACACTACTCAGAAGCAGAAAACAATGTGGTCCCCAGAGGGATAAAGCCCTAACTCCACCCCGGACAACACATGTTCAGCTAGTGGCACATGCACTGGAGGGACCAGGCAGGGGAAGATGGAAGTTGGGGGATGATGCCAGCTTGTCTATCCTGATAACAGAGAGACAGCTTGGCTTATTGCATTGGTGACACCTTCAGGAATGCAGGTGTACTATTGGTAGAATGCAGAGCTTCCGTTCCCACATTCCAAGAGGTATGCCATTTGGTCAGGAGGTTGCACATGCACAGAAGTGCATATGCCCCTTCCAGGGACAGAAGTCACAGAGCCCGCAAAGCTGTCAAGGGACTGGGGATAGGACAGGCTGCAGGACTGCCTTACCCACACTTTAACACCTAATTCTAGTTTCCCTCAGGGAATAAAAGGGTCAGAGGGTTCTTTCCCTGATGGAGGAACAACTGGATCAGTTGGTGCAGGAAGTGGAATCATAAGCCCAATCTTGCAGACTAGCAAAAAATAAAAAAAAATAATAATAAAAGCGAGAAGTAGAAAACAGAGGTCAATAACTATTGCAGTGCCTTGGTTATTTGTTCAAAGGCAACTTTCAGAAAAGAACAGAGCAACTAAAACATCAAGCAAATGTCCATTCAGAAAACCTTAAGTTTTTTTTTTTCTGGTAGGGATGCCCCCAGCCCACACCTCTGCTACTTGTTTTAGCTATCCATGTGACATCTGCAACACAGACACACACACACACACACACACACACACACACACACACACACACACACACACACACATATTGGTATTGCTTGATTATCAGCCTTTTCTGGAGAAAAAATTCTGAGTACATGCCCTTGGCACCTTAGCCATGGTAAATGTTCTGCACAGCCACAATGAGTACAATTAAATGACTATGCAACCTAAGAGAGTTAACAAAATCAACACATCTGTGTTCCAAGTAAAACTTACACTATTTGATATCAGCCTTAGCACCCCACTTTGAGATACCTTTCATCTGTTCACTCTATAAGTTGCTAATATCAGACATGATGCTGTATGTTCTGCTGTAAGCACATGTATAATTTTGCTTTGTTCCCTCTGTGGATATTTTATTCACGTGTAACATCTTTTTTAAAAAATAAACAGGGCCATGACTGTACTTTTATCATCATGGCCTATGTAGTCACTTATTAGCACAACAATAAAAATGTGGACTATCAGTGTGGCCTTACTTGTCCTTACCCTGTCTACATTTTATGTATTTAACATTTAATTGAAATGTATATTATGGATTTGTGCTTTTTCTGTACTATGTATTTGTATTTCTCTGGAGCTTTTCTCCCCAGGACTCAATTGAAAACGGGCCGGAAAACAAACTGCAAATTAAAAATAAAAATAAGTAATTATCTTCACCTTTAATAGCAACATCTGAACAGAATGCATGCTCCTAACTTCTTTATTTTATACATTTGTTATAAAGATTTTTAATATTCTATTTTCTATAAAGTGCATCAGTTTTGTCATTGGATGTTTAACAACCTGTAACCTCACTTGAAGTTTTCAAATGATTTAGATTTTTAATTGCCTAACCAGCCTGATGAAATTCTGTGTGTGAAAGGAAGGAATAAAAGTATTTACTGGTTGTTGTTTTTAGTATAAAAGTATTTTCTCTGAATGAGCCTTTAGGTGGTATTTTTTTCTCCTTGTTCAGTTATGCATAATTTTGACAGCTGTACCTTAGGCAACGATCTTTTGTTTTTTTGTTTTGATTATACGTGGTATATTACTACTGCTGATGTGCATTGCATTGGAGATGTGCTACTCTCTTTGATCACTTGAGGGCATACTGCAGTGCAGTGTGCATTTATACCTTTAAAGCCACATTCTGCATTTATAACTGAATTAAACTCTTAGTGCAAGAAATCTGGACAAAGCCAAAAATAATAGGGGGCAAGGGTCCAAAATCAGGAACAAATGTTAATTATTGCTGTAATAAAAATTAGAAAGTTGCTACAGTAACATATTTTGTATTAGCATGCATTTTCTGAAAGATATGAAGTCTGAAACATAAATGGCTGTCATTATTTGGTAAAAAAACAATTTAATCAAAAATAAGAGCTTTCATCCTGTTACATGTTAAGGACTTTATCAGATAACAAACATTAGCAAATGCAGCCTTTTATATTGGTAAAACTGAGAGGATATATAAGAACAAGGATGTAAGAACTGTGTTATATAAAGGTTCCATTGTTTGTATGAATTTAAAAAAATATATATTTTATGTAGTTGCAAAAGTTCCGATCCCTATCTGAGGAGGCTGTTGGGGTGCACTTATTGAAACTAAAGAATTATACTGGCCGATTAAGCTGGATGTGACATCCCCCTCCTCCGTTGAATGAAAAAGATTTTATTGAATGAGTTGTTACAGCTGAAATCTATGGATATCTAATACCTTTTTATATGATTGTAGTTTTTTATTTATATATATATATATATATATATATATATATATATATATATGTTTAATTTTATACACATATACATTTTTGCTGTTTAAATAAATACGTTTTGTATAACTATTTATCTGTAGAAAATTGATTGTGTTTGATTAGGTAGTAAGGTAGTGATGTAACAATTGTTGGGAGGTTTTTGTTTTAATTAAGATGGCTGTTTAATTTCACATATTTTTGTCACATGATATCTGGAAAGGATATTTAAGGCTGCATTTGTTATTGCTGGTTATTTTTGTTATCTGATGAAGTCCTTAATGTGTAATAGGACAAAAGCACTTATTTTTGATTAAATAGTCTGTTCTTGTGTTGGGCACAATTTTTGTTTGGTTCTTGGTTATCTGGTTTTGCCAGTTCATGATTGTTTTATAATTATTTAGTGACTTCAATCCTGAGTGATTTGCCAGAAAACCACAGATTTTATAAGGAACAGAAGAAAAATAAGGTGTAAAAATCTGGACAACTGAGTGGTATGTGTTGCACTGCTGCTTTTTATGTGTTCATCACCAAAACAATCCCTTTCATTGATGTGTGCTCTGCATGTATTTCCTAGATGCATTCTGATACTTTCATAAATCTGAAACCATATTTCCTGCACACACACGTGAACCATATGCTGCATGAAGCCAAGAAGTTCAGATGTATTGAAGGCTTCTATAGTGTCTGCAGTAAGCACACACAATTATAATGCCATACAAGTTTATTGAAATGCATTACACACACACACACACACACACACACACACACACACACACACACACACAGGTTCATAGGTGTGTACCAGGCTAAGGACCATGGCATTTTTAAGCCTAGCCATGCATCCCAAATCTCTGACAAGTTCTGGAAACCTTGATAAGTCTAAGGAGGGTCTTGGGAAATGAAACATTTAAAATTAGTGGCCTGGAAAATGAACCATGTATAGGCTGCGGTGTGTTGTCAATATGATAGTTACCAGAGGTGGATGACTTCCAGAAGTACATTATTATGCATTTTTTGGCATTTAGTTTTAGTTCATTGCTCTAACACCAGTTATTTGTCTGTCAGCCCTTCCTAGAGAACATTAGTGATGGCAGGAGATTCTATGACTGCTCCTAATTTGCAATTAACTACAAATTTGGTCAGCCGAAGATCCTTGACATTGGCCTTGACTTCAGAGAAGTAAATGATAAAAAGGAGCAGACCCAGGAATGATCCCTGGGGTGGATTTCTCAATTCTAACTTCCTGTGTCCTGTCTGTAAGTCAGCTGGCTATCAACCGGTTGACATAAAGGTTTATAGTTAACCTCTTGAGTTTGTCAACAATGCCCAAGTAGGTTATTGTGTCAAATGCCCTGGTTAGGTCAAGGTAGGCAGTGTGAACTGTTTTGCCCTTGTTCATTGCTTTGCTGGCCTTCTCAAAGAAGTCTACTAGGCTGAGTAGGCATGACCTACCCTTGACAAAACAAAACTGGATTGGCTACAGTGATGAGAGGTATCATATGACACTATTGATCATTTCTATGATAACTCTTCAAATGGCTTTGAATATGAGACCGGTGAGACTCATGGGTCTGTAGATCTTTGTGCATACGGATGACAGTTGCTGTTCTCCATTCATGAGGCACAAAGCCTGTTTGGAAGTTACAGTTAAGTAGTGATTCCAGAGGGTCTGATATGTCATGTTTCATGCTGTTTAGAAGGCAACCTGGAATACTGTCAGGACCTGTTGATATAGTGTTCTCGGCCTTAGAGAGCACTGAGGACCTGTTCCCTTGTGATAGTTAGGAGAGATATAGGGAGGCTGGTGGGGAGGGGGAAGAAAAGCTAGAGCTGAATTTATCTGCCAGTAGGTTTGCTATATCTTCTGGCTCTCAGTATATGTGGCTGCATTAACCATGTACTCTCCACACAATAGTGCATTGCTTTTGAGGCTGTTGATAAAGAATGTTTTGTTATTTTCCATGAACTGGGAGGCCAAATTTACCTCATATTTAGTTTTGGTAGGCTTTATTTGACCTCTGAGTTGTTTGTTTAGTTAGATGGGATCACATTAATCCTGCTGGGTGCTTCACCTCCTTACTTTTGCCATGATTTTCCTCCTTCTGCTATTCAGCCTATTGATGATGTGATTCCATCAGGGTGGCTTATTTTCTGAGTTAGCTCTGAACGTATTCCTGGTGGGTACAGCTGTCTCTATGCAGTCATTAATATGCTTGTATAGGGTTTCTTTGAACAGTTCCACGTAGGCAACAATGTTCTCAGGGTTTAGGAGAACTTGAAATTTTACCAGGTTATTACTTAATAGTTAGCCTTCGCATAATTCCTGAACATTCCATGGTTAGCTGTGTTTCCTGGTTTTAATTTTGTCTTCAAAGTAGACTGTTTTGTGGTCTGAGTTTACCAGAGAGGACATTAAACTTGGGTATGTGCAGCACTCTCCCATATTAGAGAGGACCAGATCCAGTATGTTTACACCCCTGGTTAGCATATAGACAGTCTAGTCTAGGAAGTTTGTGTTTACAAAATCCAGGAGTCTTTGTGCCTATGTGTTTGGTGTCATATATGATTCCCAGTTAATAGTGGGGTAATTAAAGTCACATATGAATATGGTATTGGCTTGGATGGTGAGTGTTACCGGTAAGGTTAAATATATGTTATTGTCTTTTTGGTTCATAGAGGGGGACCTATAGCTTGCATGAAAGTGGTATGGAATTTTGCTTGTGATGATTTGAGCATGGAGAAACTCAAGTGCTTCATCCTGGTTGACCAGCCTTGAGGTATATTTATTTTTTAAGTAAATGAAGACTCCTTCACCTTTAATCCCTGCCTGTGTAGTAGCTGGTCTAAATGTGTGGAAGGCATTTTAGCTTTGCATTGCCGGGTTACTCTCCACTGCTCTAAACCAAGTCCCAGTGACTATGCAAATGTCAGCATTCTCTAGGGTGAGGACAGCTTGTAGGGAGTATAGTTTCTTATTTAGTCTCCTAGTATTGAGCAGTACCACCTTTCATTTTTCTTAGTTTTGATTTCCCATGTCAGAAGTATTTTCAGTTTGGTTTTGCCTAAAAAAGGCACTGTGGGGAAGACAATGTTTTACCTAATCTGTAAAAGCTTACAGGGGAGAGGTGCAGACCATCCCTGGCAAAGCAGCATGTTCTGTTGACCATCTCCTTCCATGCTGACAAATATTCCACCCCCTTAGAATGACTCTAGAAACTAAGCCAATTATTAAATTCATTCATATTGTGGCATCATTCTTGGAGAAGGTAGAATGCTGCTCAGTGCTAGGTTCATACTCGTCTGGGACACATATTCCAAGAGTTCCATGATGTCTCTCTTCATATAGTCTAAGGAGGTATGCCTCAAGTCACTTACACCTGCATTGACTATGACTGAGTCATACAGGTACTCGTGGCCTAGTGACTGAGCACGTGCGTAATATGGCAGATCCTGGCCCCTGATAAACAACAGATCATGACTTTCTCCTTACTCAGCATGATGAGAGGAACATCATTTTGTCTCGCAATGGAGTCTGCAATGACCAGAATGTTGAGTTGTGTGGTGGCTTGCCTTATGGGCTTAAAAGTAGAGGGTCCATGAGATATGGATGTATGTGTTGTTTTGAAGGAGTGCATTTGGAGCTGCTGAGGGCATTTGCTATGTGTGCTTCATCTGGGAGTTTTTTGGGTTTAGGAAGGTTACATTTTAGTGCCTCAGCATATGTGGGTCTATGTGTCATCTTTCTGTTGTGTGTGAGCGGTGCATCATTTGTACTACTGACAAACTGATTGGCATTAGGAATATTTTTACTTGAGAGCTTTACCTCCAGTGACATTGTGTAAATACATCTCTCACATGCCTTATCAGTTTGTTTTTGAACTAGCTGTTGTCAATATACATAAGGCAATTCCTAAATTGCCACAGGATGCCCATATCCACCAATCAGATTTATGTTATAACATCGAAATCCCATATCTTGAAACTCACAATGTTGAATCCAGAACATCTTCTTTTTCTTCTTTCAGCATTTCCCAGTTAGGGATCGCCACAGTGGATCACCTGTCTGCTCATGATTGGCAGTGGAGTTTTATGGTGTCGAGTTGCCAGCCCGGCACCCAACCTTCCACAGAAGGCACACGCATGCACACACTCACGCCTAGGGCCAATTTAGAGTGTCCAATCCACCTACAGCATGTCTTTGGGATGGGGGAGGAAACCAGAGCACCCAGAGGAAACCCACGCGTCCACACGGAGGACATGCAGACTCCGCACAGAAGGCACCCCAGCCGAGGATCGAACCGGAGAACCTCTTGCTGTGAGGAGGTAATGCTAACTGCTGCACCACTGTGGCCACCCGTTGAATCCAGAACATCAAAAGTGCAAAAGAACAAAAGCCAACAATGTCAAAGTGTGGAATACTGAAAATTGCACTATTTAACTGCTTAAGCAGATGGATTCACTGTTCAGCTGAAGATGCCAATGTATGCACATCACAGATGGTTGCATAGTATCCTGGAACATTAGACAGTGCTTACAAGTTAACAGTGTCTCAGAAAAGTAAAGAAATGTTCATTTTAGATGGTTACTTATACCATCTAGACAAAGTGTATAAGGCTAGAGGCAAAGCAGTAGCACTAATCCCAAGATGAGAAGCAGGCCACAGGTTTTTTTGTGATCAACAGTCTTGTCCCAGATGATACAAAGAATCTGTAGACTTGTTGTAGTTATTTCTTGTTAGATGCCTTGAATAGCAACCAGACCAGTCAGGAAGGTCCCACAGAGGATCTCATGGCCCAGTCAGAGACAGAAATCAATGCTTTCTTCTCCTTCTCTCACCAGGAACAAACCAGTAGCACAAATTCCAAGGTGAAACATATGAAACAGTTATCAGGCTTTCTGGTGATCATCAGTCTCGAGAAAGTAATGTCTCCATGCTCCTTCTTTAACCAGGAGCAAAACAGAAGCACTAATCCCAAGATGACTACTGAGAGACAGAATGTGGGCTCTCCAATGACTGGTGGTCTTGGACAAGGTTTTGCAGATTTTAAAGGTAAGATGGAAAAAAATGGGCTAATATCCTAAGAGCTGCAGTGGGCACTAAATCAATTAGCTATGAAAGAGGGGGTAACTCAAGCTCTAGCAATCTAAGGGGAAAGTCACTAATTTTAAAAGGGCAAGCTAGATTGAATGCAGGTGAACACTTAGTATTCTTGATCTATGGAATACAGTGGGGCTGCCTATAAATTTTATTAACTGAAAGTGGAGTGACTTCACAAAATGATAATTTTATATGTTTATACATATATATATATATATATATATATATATATATATATATATCCACATACATACACATGAATGTGTGTGTCATAGTCGAACTTTCAGAATATGAAAAGTTTTTTTATGCCACCATAAGTAATCTAATAGTCAGATGATCATAGTATGCCATCATCAATTTGTGTGAGATCATTGCACACGAGGGATTGAGAATCTACCTTTCCCCACTGTTGTGTCGCCTTGGAATTAGTGTATGCATGCAGCAGGGGATGTGGGGGGCGCAGGCCCCCTTGCAAAAAAAAAATTTAATTTTTTTTAGATATTTATTTTCAATCATTTTAGCTATCTCACGCATGCACGCACGCGCACACACACACACACACACACATGTGAGTGTCTGCATGTATATAAAATGATAATAGTCAACTGCCATAATTTCGACAGGGTTGTTACAGTGCTAAAAAGAGCAGCTGGATGAGAGGTAATTTGTAATGTTGTATGAGTATAGGAAGATTCAGTGTCTATTTTTGGCCATTCCTGTTGTGCAAATTTCTGTACAGCGGTTATTGGGAGTTTGATCTTTTCCCACTATTATGTGATCTCAGATTTAGTATATGTATAGTAGTGAGAGGGCCTCTCCCTTCATGGTAGCACAAAGGGGCTTGCCTCCCTTGCATAAAATGCATTACTGTGTATTTTTTATGTTTATGGCATTTTGTATTGGGCTGATGTTTTATGGATTGCTTAACATTGAGTTCAATGTAATGTGTACATGGACTATTTTGTATACCCTTATGCTGGTCACTTTTATAATAGTTTGACTTTTGCATTATAATGTATATGTCTGTGCGACCGTACACACACACACACACACACACACACACACACACACACACACACACACACACACACACACACACACACACACACACACATATATATATATATATATATATATATATATATATATATAAAATTAACCGCACTCAAAAAAAATGAACGAAGAGAAGAAATTTTAACTAAGAAATGAACTTCGTGACAATATCAGCATTCAAAAAATAGTAAATCACACCAACAACTCTTGTAGTACTTTAGCGCTTTCGTCTTATTTATTATCAAGACTTCTTCAGAAAGACATGTTTCATAACTATGAGCAACCATTTTCACTTCCTTTAAATACATTAGTTCTAGCAGGCTATTTAAATTGACAACAGTTCCTTTCCAATAGAAAAGTGTGAACAGGCAGGGTGCTGTGTGCATTTTCATTAACATTACAATCGCAGTTACAGAAGGTAAATTGGTCAGACAGTAATAGCCTTGTGGTGACGTGTGCATACTAATAGGGATCGTGTGCAAAAAGGGATTGTGTGCAAAAAAGTGGACTGTGTGCAAAAAGGGATTGTGTGCAAAACAAAACAAAAAAAAAAAATTTTTTTATTAAAAATATGGGGGAACCGGGAAGGATGAGAGTCATGCTGTGATAATTCTAGTACAAACACGTAACTTATGAGACCCTGCCTCCAAAGGTAAGTAAAGAAGTGCACGGAGAAAGGAGGAGGAGTCAGGTAGAAAGTCCTACTATGCTTGGGTATCAGTGTGTGTGTGTAGAGAAATGTGTTTGAGAGGAATAAAAGCCCATCCCCACAGAGCGAAGTATTGACAGAACCTGGAATGTCTGACTGCGGCAAGTGTGTCGCCTGTGTACACATACGAAAAGGCAACAACATCACCTTCCCACACTGCAACAGAACTGTCAGTCTACATGACCACTATATGACTGCAACACAAAAAATGTAGTCTACTGTGCTTTCTGCGAACATTGTGGGAATTTCTATATTGGCAAAATGAACAGAAAGCTGAGTAGCCGTATTAAAAAACACACTGCAGCAATACACAAACAGGACAGTTTGAATGCCTTGGCTAAACACAGTGCTATTTGCCCAAACTTCACAGGATTCAAATTCACAGCACTGGAAAAAATAACAGAATTTGTAGGGGACATGGACACATTCCTGCAAGTCCGGGAATTAAAATGGCAGATAGAACTGAGAGCTGATGTCTATCCAGGTCTCAACAAGCCACTGAACATTAAATGTGCACTTAAATGGTATAGAGACTGAAATGTGATAGGGTTTGAAGAATTATGCAAGAGGATTTAATGTGTTTATGGATTTACAACTGTGCAAGTGAATATAATGTTTCCTCTCTCTCTCTCTGACTTTTGCCTCCCCCCAACCCCCTACACACATGCTCCCAGTCACCAGGCTAGCCCCCGCTGACCCTACCAACAACACCCCCGGTTTCACTTTTCGCGCAGCCATACAAGGGGTGATACCATCCGCACTGACAGTCTTCTGGGACACTCTATTATTCATATTCTCCTACCCATCAAACCCCAGCTCCACACTCCTTGTCATGGGAGGCCCCCTAACAGCCCCCCCTCAACTCCACACCGCATTCCTCCCACTCCCCCATCAGGTGACATACCCACACATTTCTCTACACACACACACACTGATACCCAAGCATAGTAGGACTCAATACCTGACTCCTCCTCCTTTCTCCGTGCACTTCTTTACTTACCTTTGGAGGCAGGGTCTCATAAGTTACGTGTTTATACTAGAATTATCACAGCATGACTCTCATCCTTCCCGGTTCCCCCATATTTTTAATAAAAATTTTTTTTTTTTTGTTTTTTGTTTTGTTATGCACACAGTCCCCTTTTTTGCACACAATCCCTTTTTTGCACACAATCCCTTTTTTCACACGATCCCTATTAGTATGCACGCATCACCACAAGGCTATTACTGTCTGACCAATTTACCTTCTGTAACTGCGATTGTAATGTTAATGAAAATGCACACAGCACCCTGCCTGTTCACACTTTACTATTGGAAAGGAATGTTGTTAATTTAAATGGCCTGCTAGAACTAATGTATTTAAAGGAAGTGAAAATGGTTGCTCATAGTTATGAAACATGTCTTTCTGAAGAAGTCTTGATAATAAATAAGACGAAAGCGTTAAAGAACTACAAGAGTTGTTGGTGTGATTTGCTATTTTTTGAATGCTGTTATTGTCACGAAGTTCATTTCTTAGTATATATATATATATATATATATATATATATATATATATGTGTGTGTGTGTGTGTATTAAAAATGCACACAGAAGAAGATGGCAATCAAATGTCTGGAATGGCACTAACTATACTAACCTGGAAGAATTTAATAATAAGTGAGGCCAACATATTTTAGTCATTGGCCTTGAACTATGTTGGTTTAGGATTATTTTTTTTTTTAATGGCTAATAGATTATTCAAGCTAAATAAATAAAAGTATTAATTTACCATAAAATCTAACTCAGCTGACATACTTGTATATTTTCCTTTATCTGTTTATTTTTCCTTTGTCTGGCTCCTTAAAAAAAAAGGCACCTGGTGGTTATTTCATAAACTGAAGCAGATTTTCAGTTTGTATAATTGCTTATTCAAACAAAGCCTGGAGTTCAATGCATTTCTGTGAACTTGACTTTCCTAAAGGGAAAATGATGGAATATATTGGCCCAGATTCCAAAAGACTTGTTATTATAAATGACCACTTACACTGAGAGCAGGCTAAGAACAGGTGTTTTGGAGTCTGGTCCCCATAGTAAGCATGTTTATAGATAGGCTTTACACCAAAGTAAGTCACTGACACTGAGAGCAGGTCTTTCGGTATCAGAGCAGACATACAGTGAGAGCAACTCTTTTGAAATCTAGCCCATTGTCAGACCCAAAATTTGTCACCAGCTGAAGAACCTTTGGTCCTGCACAGAAATCCTGCAAAACTGACCATTAGCAAGCTGTGGCTACGCGGTGGTGGTGCTGCGGTATCGTTGTCGCCTCACAGTTAGACGTTGCCCGTTCGATTCTCAGTTAGAGCGTCTTCTGTGTGGCGACATGCGTGAATGGGCGTTCCTTCGTTGAAGGTTGTGCGTTAGGCCCTGCAAGCCAGTACGTAAAAATCTACTGCCAATCATTAGCGGACCGGAGTTCCTCTGTGGCGACCCCTAACCGGGAAAAGCCGAAAGACACAAACAACGCAAGCTGTGGCTACATTACAGAAGGGGAGGATATGAAAATATGCATTTTACATTGACCTCTGGGTTTTACAATAACATGCACAAATCTATCTAAGAAAAATATTGGAATATTTTGAATAATCTCTGACATTCCTTCTTCGTGAGCTTTGACTCTTTCTCAAGAGACCTATTAAAATGTAAAGGTAGCCAGAATATGCATGTCCATGTATAGTTGTCTTTGTTTTAAATTTCATGATAAGGCCATCATAGAAACAAAGTCCACATGCTGCTATTTCATATTGTTCTTAAAACAGCCAGTGAGCTGAAAAAAGAAAAAAAGAGAAAGAAAATTAAATAAAAAGGAAAGAAAAACAGCAGCTTTCTTAGAAATATGGAAACGGTGGTTTCTTCAGTACTTAATTAACATTTTAATTCTGAAAATAACACACGTAGCCCAAATGACTCAGAGGTGCTTGTACACTTCAGGCCAGATTCCAAAAGAGTTTCTCTCAATGTAAGTCTGCCTTGATTTCAAAATATCTGTCCTCAGTGTAAGTGACTTACTTTGGTGTAAGGTCTATCAATAGACAGGCTTGCTACCTGGACCAGATTCCAAAAGACCCACTGATAGCCTGTTCTTAGTGTAAGTGTTCACTTATACTGACAAAAAAGTCTTTTGGAATTGGGCCCATCATATCTGTTTATGAAGAACAGAAATTGCTATTCTTTTTCACAGTCAGCAATTGTTATTCTACAGTTACACAAGGTTTGCTGGCTTGTGTTGCATTTCACTGAATTTGATTAGGTAAAGCCGCATTTTTTATGTGATTCAAAGGCTTTTTTGTCCTTTGTTTTAGTATTAAGACATTTTGAACAAATATGTGCCTTGTGTGATTTATCACATATTTTTGGCTAAGTTGGGTATATTTATTTAGTTAGCTAGTTTATAGGCACAAGGAGTTCTGGATTAATTTCTGTTAAAAATACTTTTGGTGTATTTTTATGCATTTTATTTGCTGTTGTCTGAATGTGTTTTTATTTGTGGGTTTTGTAGGTGATGATGCTGTTTTATTTGTCAGTTTTGTAGGTGATGATTGTGTTTATATTAAATTCTTTGCTGTGTTTCCCTGGGGAGCTGTAGTTATACATTTGCTTTTGTACAACTCTGAAGTATCAGTGCAATGCACTGTTTTATGATAGTGGCTTGTGTACATATGGACATTTATACATATTACATGAAAAATGTAAAGCCCAAAATTACCCCATTATTGAAGGTATACTGAAACTGCATTGAACAACTTAAGCTGGAATTTATCTACACAAAGATTGAGCAGGAGATACATCCAAAGTTTTTGACTAGTGAGGCGCTTGCTGGATTCCATTTTGGTTATTAGTCTTTCTGCCCTCGGTGTTTGGAGTTTTTATTTTGTATGAATGTTTTGTCTTGTCTGTTTGATTTGACAAAATATTAATTTTTATGTCAGTGTATTATTGATGAAGCATCTATAGCAGCAACCAGTAAAAGATAACCACTTCATGTTCAGCTGTCTAAAACACAGCTGCACAAGTGATGACATGATAAAATATTTGGTATGCATAGCTGAACTATTAAAGGAAGAGAATTTATTTCCTTTTCTTATTTTGATACCCTAATGGTTACTCCTTGATAGCAGCTGGAGTATCTGATTTTTATGTTGTGGCTCAAAAGCCATAAGTAGGTTATTAGGGAATACTGTATTATCATTATAAACAATACAGCCACTATATTTATGGATTTTATGTTTCTTTTGATACCTCACCTACTGTTGATCTCCAAGCAGCTGGACATAATTTCTGGCAATTTTTCTGCTCTTGGAGCAAGCTGGAGCAGACATGGCAGTAGGGAGGATTTTTTTTATTCATTGCTCTTTCCCCATAGTTACATTGTGTCGTGTATAATTCTATGCACATACTCATTTTAGGGGAAGTTTTACACCTTGCCTATGAAATCCAAGGCTATTAGACCACAGGCCAAGTGTACCTTGCCAATAATGACCCTTAGGCTCAAATAGTAAACCCAGTACAGTTGTTCACACAGAGGTCAGTGATGACAAAACAACTAGTAAAGACAAAACTCAAGAACCAAAAGTATAAACACCTTAAGACTGAGAACGCACCAAAACAAAAAAGGCAAGTCGAGTCACGAATACCAAAACCATTTAATACAGCAACACTGAGTGCTTTTGTCATACAAGACTTTCTCAAACTGACATATACTCTGTAATCCAGTTACTTAAATACATACAAAATATCATATGATCTAACAATAATCACATAATAAACTAATTAATGTTTGAGCCTTTTCTTTTTTAGATAAGCTGCAACATCTTCACGGTTATTCAAACACAGTGTGTAAGATGCATTCAGTTTAACTTGCCATACATATTCACACCAACCCAATTCATCTTCTGCATTAAAAATGTTTTCATAATCTATAATCTGGTCCAGTACTAAAAACTTAAAATAGATTTTGCATTTTCCTGATTTAAAATGCTTAACCAAAGTATTTTTCTCATCTTTCAATGTAACAGCATATTTGTGTTCATAAATGCATTTATATAATTCTCTACTTGTTCGACCTACATAAAATGCAGGACATGACATGCATTTGACTAAGTAGACCACAAATTTAGATTTACAAGTGAAATGTCCTTTGATTTTAACTTCAGCACCATTAATATTTATAACATTCAATTCTGTATATAAAAAATCCCATAATTTGCAATTCAAACATTTACACATTCCTATCATGTTCTTCTCACTATCTTTAGGTTCTCTTAATTTAGTTTGAAAATAATATTTAAAACATTTTCCTCTTTTTTGCATAAAAGTGGGAGCCTCTCCTACAGTTTCTTTTAACTCGTGTACCATTAAAGATCTTCCAGTTGTTTCTAATTATATTTTTAATGTCACAAGCATCCACACTGTTGTTTATTGGTATAGCCATCCTAAAATCTCTCTGTTTAGAACTGCTAGTGAATTTTTCACCTGATTTTCTTTTGTCCTGTACTTCAGTAAATACTTCAACCAATAACTTATTTGGATAACCTCTATTAGATAACTTATAACATAAATCCTGACCTTCTTTAACAAAGTCATCCTTAATAGATTATTTATTCTCATCAGTTGTCCCTTTACTATGTTAGCCTTTGTCTTCGAGTGCATACTTGTATAGTGTAAATAGGTGTTTGCGAATGTGCGAGTCTACCAGAAAGATGGATCAAAAAAACAGATTGTGGGTGGAAGTAGCAGGGCCTTTGAACAAATCATATCGCACAAATGTATTGAAGAAATGGAACAACAAAAAGAGGCAGTGGAAGAGAAAATAGGTAGCAATGACTATGATTTTAAGATGGTTACTTTCTCTTCTGTTTCTCTGAATGATGAAGTTTATATTGTGTTAAGTAGGGGCTGAAATTTTGTCCCAGCACCAAGAGTGGATAAATGCGATACTATAAACTGTCTAAGAGATTATGTCTGCAAAATAAATTAAAAAAACTTTATTTGGCAAAGATAAAACAGAAGTGGACATTTTTCGTAAGCCCAGTATATTGAATCCGCCACTTAAAAAAAACACTAGAACTGTTTCAAACAACGTGCAAACTGCAAATTATTAAATTATTGGAGAACAAGTCAAGCCAGAAATATTATAACATGTCTTTTAAAGAAAAAAAATTTAATGAGTTAATTAAAAATGACAGGATCTTGATTTTGAAAGCAGATAAGGGGAATGCTTTGGTATTGTTTGATAGACGTGACTATAATTGCAAAATGACTGAATTATTGGCTGATAGAATGTATTACAAAAGTGTTTCTACCAGTGATGTAAGGAAAGCTTATTCCTTGATAGATTCCTTTGTAGAAGAATGTTTCTGTTGTGGTAGAATTACAGAGGCAGTGAGAAAATACATTACAATAGATCAACCCAGATTGGCAGAATTTTTAGATTACTGAAACTGCATAAAGATATAGACCCCCCCCCCCCCCATGAGGCCTATAATGACTAGTGTCGATAGTAAAACAGAACCTATGGCAATTTATGTGGGCAAACATTTACAAAAAGTAGTACAATCAAACAACTTATATTAAAGATTCTTTTGATTTTATAAAAAGACTTAAAGAAATTAAAACAATTGAATTAGATTTGTTAGTGACTCACGACATTAAATCTTTATATACTGTAATTCCAAATAATAAAGGAATGGAAATTGTGTATTTCGATTTAGTTAATTCAAACATGTTTTCAAAGAATACAATCAGTCTTTTAATGGAAATATTAGACATAATTCTGAGTTACAACTTTTTTGAATTTGATGGCAATATTTACCATCAAACTAATGGAGTGGCAGTGGGGGCAGCTATGGCCCCAAGTTATGCCACTTTGTTCATGCATGGTTGGGAGAGAGTCAGTATTTTCTAAAGTCTTTATTTAAGCCACATAATCATGTTTGAACATTTCATTGATGACGTTTTTATGGTTTGGAGAGGTATTATTAGAACAGTTCTTAGGTTATCTAAATGGCATAAGTTCATAACTTAAATTTACTAGTGAATATGATTCCAACAGCATCAACTTTTTAGATGTGAATGTTTTTAAAAGTAAATGTAGACTGTTCACTAGGATTTATAAAAAGCCTGTTCAAAATAATATCTATTTACATTATATACGTACGCACTCAAAGAAGATAAAGGTGAACATAGCAAAGGTACAACTGATGAGAATAAATAATCTCACTATTAAGGATGATGACTTTGTTAAAGAAGGTCAGGATTTCTGTTATAAGCTATCTAATAGATGTTATCCAAATGAGTTATTGGTTGAAGTATTTACTGAAGTACAGGACAAAAGAAAATCAGGTGAAAAATTCACTAGCAGTTCTAGACAGAGAGATTTTGGGATGGCTATGCCAATAAACAACAGTGTGGATGTTTGTGACATTAAAATATAATTAGAAACAACTGGAAGATCTTTATTGGTACAACTGAGTTAAAAGAAATTGTAGGAGAGGCTCCCACTTTTACACAAAAAAGAGGAAAAAGTTTTAAAAACTATTTTCAAGTTAAATTAAGAGAACTTAAAAATAGTGAGAAGTACAAGATAGGTATGTGTAAATGTTTGAATTGCAAATTATGTGATATTTAATATACAGAATCAAATGTTATTAATACGAATGGTGCTGAAGTTAAAATCAAAGGACATTTCACTTGTGAATCTAAATTTGTGGTCTACTTAGTCAAATACATGTCATGTCCTGCATTTTATGTAGGTCGAACAATTAGAGAATTATATAAATGCATTTATGAATACAAATATGCTGTTACAATGAAAGATGAGAAAAATGCTTGGCTAAGCATTTTAAATCAGAAAAATGCAAAATCAATTTTAAGTTTTTAGTATTGGACCAGATTATAGATTTTGAAAAAAAATTTAATGCAGAAGATGAGTTGGGTTGGTGTGAATATGTATGGCAGGTTAAATTGAATGTATGTTACACACTGGGTTTGAATAACTGTGAAGACTTTGCAGCTTATTTGAAAAAGAAAAAGCTCAGACATTAATTAGTTTGTCATGTGATTATTGTTAGGTCATATGATGTTTTGTATGTATTTAAGTAACTGGATTACAGAGTTTATGTCAGTTTGAGAAAGTTTTGTATAACGAAAGCGCTTACTGTTTCTGTATTAAACGGTTTTGGTTTCATGACTCAACTTGCCTTTTTTGTTTTAGTAAAGACAAAAGTTCTGACCAATATGTATTCCACAGGATTAAACCAACTAATAGACAATAAACCTAAAAAAACTGAGTAACGATAAAAATGTTTATTAATTGTTGTCATCCACCTTAAAGGGACTTCAGCAGAATAAAGATTTCTGCAAATAACTTCACTTATATAATAATACAAATGCACGTGACTATGCTATTCCTTAAATACATATTAAAAAATTTGCCTCATAAATAAGTATAATGTAATATTAGAAAAAGAATTAAACACATTCACCACTTTTTGATGACTTTATATCTAAAACACTAATTTAAGCAATATGTCCATTCAAACCTGGTGTGTTGATTGCATTCAACTTAATGCTGTACAACTCCTTATACAGTAACCTATTTTCCCACCAACCACCTCTTGGGCATCTTTCCATCTTCCAAAATATAGAAAATATATTGCGCCAAATGTCAATGTAAATCTGCCCTGATTTCAAAAGAACTGTTCTTAGTATAAGTGATTTTCTTGGAGGTAAGGTCCAGCTACAAAAAGGCTTGCTACATGGGTCAGATTCCAAAAGACCTGCTTTCACCCTGCTCTTAGTGTAAGTCGTCACTTGCACTGAGGAAAGTCATTTGGAATCAGGCCCATGGCTTAAACGCTAAAAATGTAGTGCTTATACAGAACATTACAAAATCTTTTTAAATATACTGTAAATGTATTTGTACATCTTTCTATCCAAAACTCTCTCAGTTTTTTCTTATATAAAAAGATTCACATGTGAGACAGTTATCAACATATACCACTCATTTCATTCTAGAGTTATAATGACTTTGATAAGGTTAACAATTAGGATATACTAAAATTATAATGTATGGGCCTTCATGAATAAAACATCAGTAACTACAACTGCTGCATTTACACATAATGCCATTTGATGTAGTTCCATTAGTATCTCATTCAACTGGTAACCACAAAAAAACAAAGAAAACAACAAAACCAGTACACGCAGAACTAGTAAACAGCAGAGAAAAAAATCATGAAAGGAGCTATATAATATTTTATTTAACTACTCCTAAGTGGTTTTGTCTCACATAGACTTCATCACTGTAAAATAAAACTGTTAAAACAACCAAGTTTCTAAAACCGAAGGTTACCAATCAGATCTCAAATCCAATCAACAATTAATGAATGAATGATCCTTAAAGCTGTACTAAAATAGAAAAGAAAAAAAAAAGTAAAATGGTCTAAAAATATGTATTCAACCACTAATAATATAAAAATACAATGAATAATACTTATTGTACAAGAATGCATATAAATACAGTACTAACTAAATAACTTGAATGGTTTCTAGCATTTTTTACCTAATTACCAATATATATATATATATATATATATATATATATATATATATATATATATATATATATATGGATCTACTTCAAATGAAGTACCAGAATATTGAATCCTACTTCACTGAGATGACTTCGCCAAATTTTCAGTATATCATACACCCAGAACAACAAAAACTAACCCCAGCTAAACAACCACTTGACCACCAGGACAAAACAACAAACAACAAAACAAGAAAACCCTCCACATCCACCTTCATTAAATATACCAACTCTGAGATCACACTACAGTCGGGAAAGGGCAAGGTTCACCATGGTGGTCAAGTGGTTCTTTTCCCGGGGTTGATACTGTTCCAGGAGTTCGATGTACAGAAGATTCGGCGAAGTCGTCTCAGTGAAGTGGGATTCAATATTCTGGTACTTCAGTGTTTTGAATGGGGACCCACATATATATATATATATATATATATATATATATATATATATATATATATATATATATATATATATATATGTAGATGGAAAAATTAGGAATATTAACACCTTTTTTCACTTATTCACAAGGAATCAAGTTGTACCAATGTTGCTTTGTTCTTTAAAACACACAGTAAAAGTATACAGTCATTTATCCCTGTTTTTTTGCATGAGTTTAACCTAACCTGCCAATTGAATTATTTTAATTCAAGCTTGTTATCCATATCACCTCCATGATCATTGTGCTTCACCCAATTACAAGAAAGTAAATTTTGTAAAATTAATATATTTCTGTGTATGTCTACTCAAGGCGATTTTGGTGTTACTCTTGCAAATATCATATAAATGTTCATATATCCTATTCCTAAGCCTTTTTGTGGTTTTGCCCACATAGAAGGCTGTACAAGATGTGTACATTGTTAGGTAAACTACATATTTGTTATTGTAATTAACTCTGCCAGGGCAACCAATTGTTCTCTTAAATCCTTCCTCACAAACATATGGGCCACGGTTGATATATTTACAATATTTACACGTGCCACATTTGTTCCTATGGGACACACCATTGTATTCCAACCAACTGGAAGTACCCTTGAGGATATTTTTAAGGTTTCTACCCATAATGTATGTAACTAGTAGAGCATCCCCTAGTTTCTGTTTCAACTCTTGAGAGAAAATTAAATTTCAGTTCAATCTCATAATTGCCGTAATTTTGTAGACTCCAACATTGTATGGGACTACCATTGTGTGTTTCATGTTGTGATCATTTGAATTAAAGTTAACATGAAATTGATTAATATCAGATACGACATCCATGGGTACGTCAAACTTGGAATTCCTCAACATAGGGGAATATTTAGTGCTTCGGCTTTTAATAATTTCCACCTTGACTTCTTTTAACAGTGCATTGGGATAACCTGTACTTCAAACATCTTTATTAAAAATGTAACTTGTCAACAAATTCCCAATTATCTGTCATCATTCATGAAAGATGCACCATTTGCCATTTTTCAATGTTCATCTTATGGAACAAGGAGTGTTTTTTGTAAAAACAGAGAAAGGAATTAGAATATCCCTGGGATTCAGCAAGCAGCCATGCAGGAATAAGTTATTCCTGCATGGCAGGGACTGTTCCTGTACAGCACGGCAGTGCACCTTGCATATTCATGAAGGTGTGCAGCCTGTGCTGTTAAGTGGATACGGAGTTGTGTATGAGTGTAGGGGGTGTGTCTGAGAGCAAAGCTCGCACAATACACATACCCCTGCACTCCAGAATGGCCTTTTGGCAATTAAAATGAGCGATAATGCTCATAACACCCCCAACATGTTAGGAAAACAAAAGTAGCAAAGGCAAAAAGGACAAATGTCCCACCACCATATACCTCTCAACTGTACAGAGTTTCACAGAATGTCCAGATTTTTGGCTCATATTTTTGGTGTGTTCCTCTTAAAATCTGTACTTTCCTGGTAAATAGTTGAGGATTGAAGTCATTAAATAATGACAAACATTTGAGTTTAAGACTCAACATCCTTCAGAAAATTCATGCTAATGCAAAATCTATTATTATATCAATTTTCTAAAAGTTTGTAAGAGCAATATTTAAAATCCCTATTTGTCCCCCCATCGTTTTAGGGTTTGTCCAGATTTTGTGCTCTAAGAGGTTAAGAGGTATGCCCACCACAAAGTAGAAAGCTGATAAAAATACAGGGTTTAGCATTAACAGAGATATTTTGAAGGGTATAGCTAAAATAACACAACAAAACTTTTTTTTATAAATGCGATAAAGTTTAAGCGCAGCTGCGCGGGTGTGCCCATTGCTTAGCTACTCTTAGTCCAGCTTAAGCTTAAACAGGACAATAAGTTAAATAGCAAGAGACATCCAACATAAGCAGCATTGCAATAGTGTAGTTGTTAGAGTGTACAGTTTGCGAGCAGCCATTCCCGGTTCAATCCCCACATTAACTAGTTCACATTTTAAATATGACAGCAGTGCATAAACAATTTTTTTGTATTACCTACTAAACAACATATATTTGTTAACTGGAGTACTGCATTAGGTCCAGATGTGAGGTGTCAGTTTAATAAAGTTGTGAAATCCCCATATAAACACAAATGTCTCCCGTACAGGATAGTCACACATGAATAAATGTAATGAAAGCACATTGGGGGATGTCAGGGATAGTAAATAAATTTATAACATGTAATGAATGATGAATCAATGCCATACAGCAGATAGTCTCTAAAATGAAAAATAAGCAATGCTAAGCATTGCACAGTTGTGCTTACCAGGTGTAAGCATTGTGTAAATATGACTGCTAAACAATGAGTAGCCCAGCTAAATGGATTTGCCCATTGGTAAGCAGTGCTGAACCTGCCCCTTTAAGCAATGCCAGCCTTAGCTAAGCAGGTTTGCCCATAGCTTAGCTTAGCTTAGCTCAGCATATTGAAAACCATCCAATCATGGCAAAGGGTGGGAAATCGGCCGTATTTAAACCCCACAGGCAGGAATACAGCTCATAACTGGTTGCAGCTTCCCACTATAGGCAAAATGGCTGGAGATGGAGAGGGCATGCGCTTCCGTGCACAGTGCTGGGGCATCCAAGAGTCCAAGGTCATGGTAGGACTCCTGGTAAAATGACATGATGAGAGACTGCTGCAGGGCCAGTACCAAGGCTCCCAATATAAAATGGAAGCCTGGGACCATCTCGCCCATGACCTCACCATTGCCACTGGTATCCCTCGGACTGGTGAGCAGGTCAGGCACCACTATGCTGACTTGAAATGGAGGAAGAGGGAGCTCTTGGACCAGTGGGTCCAAGAATCAAGGCAGAGGGATGATGTCCCAGCAGTGTGTAAATACTCATACCAGTAACTGTGTAATAATGTCCAGCCTGTGTATGTGATGAATAGGTATGGCTAAATATTTCTTTATTTCCCTTACAGCTGCAGTGAAGTGGGCTGTGAATCAGGAAACCCATGCAAGTAGACTGCAAAAGCTGTGTCGTGAGGCTGGTGAGTAACAATCTGCATGTAGTAGTCATGCCAAATAAATATAAAAGTAGTAGAAAGTCAGCTGCCAGTATAAAAACTGTTTTGTGTATGGGTTGCACTGAATAAATCAGACAATATGACAGTAACAGTCCCATATAGGTCATATTTAAATAAAACTGTAACTGCCTGGCAATAAAGCTCTAAATCCTGGACTGGTTGTGTTTACTCTGGTATTGTATGGCATTTTTAGTGTTGCATTCTCTGAATAGTAATGTATTAACCACTGTTACCCACACTGTGCTACATAATAAAACTGTCTAGGAATGTCTGTATAAGACTGTTGTAATTACAAGGTCAGATTGTACAACCGAGAGAGACTTAGACAGAAAACACTAAAGAGATAGACAGCAATATCCAAACAGCACACTCTGCTGAAACTTAAATTGTATTTTTATCAGACACAGCATAGGCGGCCACGGTGGTGCAGTGGTTAGCGTTGCTGCCTCACAGCAAGAGGTTCTCTGGTTCGATTCTCGGCTGGGGTGCCTTCTTACATGTCCTCCCTGTGGTCGCGTGGGTTTCCTCCGGGTGCTCCGGTTTCCTCCCACATCCCAAAGACATGCAGTAGGTGGATTGGACATTCTAAATTGGCCCTAGGTGTGAGTGTGTGTGTGTGTGTGCCTTCTGTGGAAGGTTGGGCGCCGGGCTGGCAACTCGACACAGTAAAACTCCTCTACCAATCATGAGCGGACAGATGATCCGCTGTGGCGACCCCTAACCGGGAAAAAGCCGAAAGAAGAAGATCAGACACAGCATGATTCAAATCCTGGGAGTGGTAGTAAGCTGTATGCATAGTAATACTTCTCAACTGCACACATTTGTTCAGAATGTCCAGATAATTGGCTCATATTTTCTGCCTGTTACCCTGTCCCCCTGGCAAATCAGTGGGATGATCTCAGAATTTTAGTCAGCAAATAATGACATACATCTGATTTTCAGACCTCAAAACCTTCAGAAAATGTATGTGAAAACACACATGTCACTCAAGCAACTCTCCAAGCTTATGAGAGCAATATTCAAAATATGTCCCTATTTCTACCCCCATGTTGTCAAGCTATGACCAGTGTGTGTACATTAACAGATTGAGAGGTATATGCATAATATTAACTCAGAATCTGGGACTATGTGTGGAAATAGGTAGTGTTAACAAACATTCCATCCACAGGTCTGTCAGATAAGAAAACTGTGCCTGTCAATAAAGATTGAAATCCTGGACTGGTAGTGTTTACTCTGATATTGTATGGCTGACATGTAGCATTCAGTGACATCTGATATCAAAACAGAACTGTTGTGTCAACCACTGTTTCTCACACTGTGCTACATAAAAATATGTCTAAGAATGTCTGTATGAGACTGTTGTAATTACAAGGTCAGATTGTAGAACTGAGAGAGACTTAGACAGAAGACACTGAAGAGATAGACAGCAATATTCAAACAGCACACTCTGCTTACACTTAAATTGTGGTATTTTTATCAGACACAGCCACGGTTTGAATCCTAGGAGTGGTAGTAAGCTGTATGCATAATCATAACTCTCAACTGTACACATCCTTTCAGAATGTCCAGATAATTGGCTCATATTTTCTGCCTGTCCCCGTAGCAAATCAGTGGTATGATCTCAGATTTGTAGTCAGCAAATAATGACATACATTTGATTTTCAGACCTCAAAACCTTCAGAAAATGTATATGAAAACAAATCCTGTCACTCTAGCAGCCCTCCAAGTTTATGAGAGCAATAAATATGTCCCTAGTTGTACCCCCATGTTGTCAGGCTTTGACCAGAGTTTGTGCAATAAGAGATTGAGAGGTATGTGCAAAATATTAACTCGGAATCTGGGAATATGTGTAGAAGCAGTCAGGTAGTGTTAACAAACATTTCCTCCACAAGTATACCAGGTAAGAGATGTAGAATTTAGCTATAAGACAGTTGTAGTATACACTTGTTTACAAACATACCACTGGCCAAATGAAGGCCATATGGTAGTGTAATAATACCTGTACTTTAATGATTAGAGCAATGATCATTAAAGTTGTGAGAACTACTAGGCTATATAAGTTGTTAATTGACATCCCCCCCCCCCCCCACCATACCTGGAACAATGATGCAAATACACAAATCAATGGGTATGTTAACACCAAACCTACTGTTGGGACATATGTCCTATTGTTCAATAAATACTGAAATGTGTTTCTATTAATGTTCCATGTTGAAATACTATCATTGGTGGCCTGTTACTATCAGTGTAACCTGCATGCCGTTGTAATGGCCACTGTGGTTCCATATATGCATGTGTTTTGTTTGCAATGCAACTGTTCCAAATCTGGTGTTTTGGGTTAATGGGAATATCTATGCATGCTGTTATAACTAATCCTGGATTGTGTTGACTATTACTAACCCACATATGTTTTACTGCAACACCATTGCACATTTGGGAAGACCGGTCCCAGAGAACCCACCTCATCTGGCCATGGCACAAGGCTCAAACACATCTGGGACCCACCCTGGGACCTCCTCGTCCACTGGTCCTGCATCACCTTTGGGTGGAACTGCCTCAGGGAATGGGGCTCGTCCCCCCCATGGGAGCGGGCATGGACAGGAAACTGTCACCCGTAGTCAAGTCTGGGGATTGGTGCATAGTGAGCTCCAAAGGGAGTTTGGAGATCTGCTACGCCAGTTTGAGGGCTGTGTGGCGCATTTAAAGGGTCAGCTTGCCTCTCCTACCGAGCCCTCAGCAAAGCAACCTTCGGGGCCGTAAAGGTGT